>NC_142795.1:60953392-61088392 GCF_049724085.1 Artemia sp. Qi Xiang Cuo | reverse complement strand
AGTTAAAGACCAGACAATACCAAATGTAAAAGCGAAAAAAAAAATTGAAAAGGTCAATACTTGTAGGTCTACTTTTTGTTTGTTAGGGCATCATTACCAAAGGCGAATATAGAATTGTGGTGACCAATAAATGTGTGGGTCTACTAATGCATAACATCTAAATTATCTTGGACAAAAGGATTCTCGAGCCAGCACCAATACTATCAATATCAATAAGATCAATTAGCCCTAAAAGTTTGAAGGACCAGAGCACCAATACTATCAATGTTAATTATATCAGTTCTCCCTATAAGTTTGAAGGAGCTGTTTCCGAGTATTCCAGCGGAAGGTTGCAGCAGGAGTGACACAGATAAACGGCAGGCTTATCACCTCTCTTAGCTTATCCCTTGGGTAAAAAACCGTAGGCTCTTAACCTCTCTTAGCTTATCCCTTGGGTTTTCGAAAACTAATTGAAAGAAGTATTTAGTTCTACATATAAAAAATACTAATTTTAATGTGTGACTTTTTTTATTATATTTTGGGTTCTACATTGCTTTGATTGTTTTGTTTTACTTTATTTAGATAATGTCTTCGTGCGTCTCAGAAGGAATGAAGTATTTTAGTATTTTTTTTTTAATTATTAATTAAAAAAAAACTTTTCCAAAAAAAAGTTTTTAAAGAAAAGTAAGAACTACATTAAACCAAAAATGAGCAAAAATAAAATAAAATAAGCTACCAAGCGTGAAACTACCACAAATCAGCATCGATAAATAAATGAAACGCACACCAAACAGAAATTACAATAAATAACCAAGGGAAACTCAAAACGAGCGGAAATTAACATGAGTAGGGCTGAAAACCCCTATGGCTTCCCAAGGCCAGAACCTAATTTGCACTTTACTGAAAAATGTGTTTTTGCTTTTATAAGTTTAATAAATCAAATAATATTAACAATTTTTGATTATTAAATATCAGTATATGTAGATTAAACTGACAATGCCTATTCATTTGTATTTTTTTTCAGTAAAGTGCAAATTATGTTCTGGCCTTGGGAAGGCATAGGGGTTTTCAGCCCTACTTAAGCAACTTCTTGCTGTTGATTTTTTTTGTGTTTTGAAGTCTCAAATTACCTTAGACAGACCCAATTTACATTGGACCCAAGAATAAACTTCTGACTCTAACACTGACTCTGACATTACTTCATTATTAAATAAGATTCGACGATCTCTCCATCCGTCAAGCACTGTGTTCATCAAATACCTTTTCATTTTTACCCAAATATTTGCTGAAAAATAAATACATTTTAGAAAAAAAAAAAAAAACACTTTTGACCGGTAGTCTAAAGTCAATTGACGTGATTTGAAAAAAAGTAAACGATTCAAATATTAAATTATGTAACCGTTAGAATCTTGAGATCAAAGCTAGAATCATAATCGCAACTAAAATTACACCCGTTCATTTACAAAATCACATTTCGAACAACAATATCGAATTTTAGACACCTCAGAACTCTGGCTAAATTATCCTCCTGGCACAACTTTTCTATGGGCAAAATCTACACATATAAAATGAAGAGCCCATTTGCTTATATCCTTTATTCCACAGAGTACACTGCAAAACTACTCAAGCACCAAAGACATTCAAATAAGACCCCTTGGGATCATCTTAAGTCTGTTCAAACCTACAGTGCCACATTTTCATCAGCGTTACCACATTGAGTCATGGTATGAAAAGTAAAACGAATTTTTTTAATTTTACCAGCACTTTTCATTCCCCAAAAATTCAAACATTAACAATGGTTGATTCCTAAAGACAGTCATACCTTCAGAGCAATCTAAACATTCTTTAAGCTCTGTATTGCCATATGTTTTGTATTGTTTTTAACTGCCTTACCATCCACGTTTCTTTTTTATATTTGGATTCTTTGTCCACTAGAACCAAACAACTCTTTAACCACATATCAAGGTTTTCTTATTTGAACAAATTTAGTTATTTGTTTTTTCTTACTTTGAACACTATATACAATTGTAGAAACTTCCATTCATACAATTTAAACATTCAGCTTTTTTTTCTGGTCTTGGTACTTCTCAATCTTGAAGCATTGGACAATAAAACTATTTTAAAATAATTAGAAAATATTTCCTATCCTAAAAGTTTTGTGTTATATTGTATTTTTAAACAAAATCTACATTATCTTGTTTAAACATTTCATTTGTATAGTTTGTAATAAGTATAATATTGAAGTAGTATATATTACACTATGTTTTAATTATAATATATAATGATTATGTTTTAATTGTAAAATAAAATAATAATCATAAATTAATATTCAAAGTAATTATAAATATTATTAAAAGTAGGTTAAAAACCCTTTGTGTTATCGCAACCGTAGTGGTGTCACATAAAAACGGTCACAAAAGAAGATCACATAACTGCAGCTAAATTTTCAGATGCCACCATAAAGACGGTCACAGTATTTTCAATCCCAGTTTGATAAGCCATTTCTAACTGACCTTCAAGAGTAAATCCGGGAGATTAAAATTCGTCTCAGAAACCGAAAAGGTTTTTCAAGTTGTGGCAAATCAATTTTCCAACTTGAACATAATAACTTGTACCAGAATCCACTGGCTTCCAAAATTTGATTATTTGTCATTTTAGGATATTTTGTTTGATACTTTTTGTTTTGGAAGATGTTGTATATAAAATTAATGGGCACCGGCAAGGGGGGGGGGGAGAGGGCCATATATAATTTGGTTGGCGCAAAAAAAAAAAAAAAAAAAAAAAAAAATGAAAATCAATTAATGGTAATTAAAAAACCACCCATTTAAAAAACGGAAGTATAAAAGCCTAGCTATTGATAACATTCAGGCAAAGAATCAGATTTTTATGGTGATCTTAAATATACATTTAATTATTAGTAATAACTGCAGTTATTAGAGCATAAGAAAGTTCGTATAAGCCACTATAATCAGAAAAGTTTCCCCTGAACGGACTGTTAGGAATTCCTGTGTTTTCCCCATGAACGGATACGTTTTTGTGTTTTATTATCAATTTTTTTTGGGGGGGGTTTCTAGGAGTGTTTATATTTATCTATTTTTCACTTTGAAAAAGATTTAATCTTTTACAGTTATGAAGTATAAAGGTGTCAAATATACTGGCTTTTGGCATCCAAAATAAAATTAAAATTATTGAATTAAAACTTTTTATTTAATTTTCTTAATCTTAGGTTTGATGTTTCCCTTTGAACAAACTAATTTTTTATAAACACTGAGTCTAAAGGCGTTAAATATTTCGGTGTTTGATAACCAGGCAAAAAACTGTCTTTATTGCTAAAAAAAAAAAAATATATACGTAAAACGCTTCGGCATTGCTCAAAATAAATAAACGCGGGGAGTTTGTATCTTAGTTTTTGTAAGTAGGCTATTGTTTTCTGTATTTTATGTAAATTCTTACTTTTTTTTATTTTTAAATACTTTTACTTTAATTGACATACTTCTTCCATGGCCTTTAGAAAATTGTTGTCTCTAAGCTTCATTAAATAAAGAAACTAAAATATAGTTTTTTTCAACTGAAAGTAAGAAGCAACATTAAAACTTAGAAGGAATAAAAATGATTACGTATATGAGGGCGGTTGCCCACCTCCTCAACACCTCACTCTTCAAGTTACAGCTTTTTGGCACTTTAAGACAAGGGGGCAACCCCCGTCATATGTGTAATAATTTCTGTTTGTTGTAAGTTTCAATGTTATTTCTTACTTTCAGTTGAAAACTTGTTTTTTTTTCTTTATTTCTGATCGCTTTTTAAATAACGTCAGGATACCTGGCTCCACCTCCACGAAAAAATCCACGGACAATTACCTTTAACACCTCCACACGTAAAACTAAATCGGTAAAGAGAAAGCAAGACATATAAAGAAATTTCGTATATGAATTCTGACAAATTCACCCACCGTAAAATTTCTTCTTAAAATTTCAACCCCTGGAAGCTATCCTCTCCATTGAAAATTCTCCCAGCAGAAAATTTGTCCTCCCCATCCCCACCCGAAAAATACATACATACTTCCCAACAACAAATAAACAAAGGGCGATTTTTATAACTTATAAACCTTCTCCTATGGGCTGTAGGGGGGTCATTTTATCACCAAAGACATAGTTATTGGGCCTTTCAACTATGCTGAAGAAAAAGCTCTCAAAATTTTATTTGACGATTTTTATTAGACGGAAAAAAGTGACGTGGGAGGAGGCCTAGTTACCCTCCAATTTCTTGGTCACTTAAAAAGAGCACAATAACTTTTCATTTCCATTAAAATGAGCCCTATCCCGACATTCTAGGCCCACTGGGTCGATACAATCACCCCTGGAAAAAAAAAAAAAATTAAAGACGCATCCGTATTTTATCTTCTGGTAAAAATTACAAAATTCAACATTTTTTTTGCTTAAGAGCATCAATGCGCTATATGAGCAATATGAGCTTTAAACATCTACGTTAGGGTTTTTTGATACGCTGAATCTGATGGCGTTGTTTTCATTAAAATTATATGACTTCAAGGGGGTCTTTCCCCCTTTTTCCAAAAATTAGACAAATTTTCTCAGCCTCGTTGCTTTTGATGAATGAGACTAAACTTAATGAAACTAAAATATTTGGAATCAGCATAACAAGCCAATTGTTTTGATATTTCTATTGTTGTCAAAATTCCATTTTTAAGAGTTTTGGTTACTATTGAGCTACTATTGAGTTTTGGTAACTGTTCGATTACCCATTAAAATCCAAACAGATATCATTGAAATGTAGATCGTATTTTCTCAGTTGCCAAAAGTATTACTACTACTACTACTACTAACGACTCACTGCAGCCCCAAGCCACCCAAGGCAAACACAGCAACGCACGCTCCTCCTCCATTCTAATCTAATCAACGCCTCCCTTTTTAAACCAGTCCACAACGTTCCCATTTCCTTTAAATCTTTCTTTATGACGTCCTCCCACCCCAGACGAGGACGGCCTGCTTTACGCTTAGCCCTAGACGGTTAGCTGAAAAGAACCATCTTCGGGAGTCTGTCATCCTTCATCCACGCAACGTGCCCTAGCCACCTAAAGCTTTCTTTCATTATAGCCCTAGAGAGCGGTATTGAACCGGATTTTTCGTATAGCCTATTGTTTGAAAACGGTCAGTCAGCCGGGTACCCAGAACAATCCTTAAGCAATTTCTCTGGTAAACATCTGGCAAATCGTCATCCGCTTTTCTGAGCGCCCATGTTTCAGAGCCATATTTGACCACTGTCATCACTGTAACTTCTAATATTCTAATCTTGGTTTGCAGACTTACCTTTCAATTCTTCGAAACTTTTTTTACCTGTGAAAAAACCCTGAGCCTTGGCTATTCTACTTCACTGCTCCCACCATCTTTACTAATAATACTACGTAGGTAAGTGAAGCTGCCCACCTGATCGATTTTTTCATCACTCAACGTCACATTTTCATCTTCACTAATTCCTATCCTAGTGACTTAGTCTTCTTAACATTATTTTTCAAACCTATTCTAGCACCCTGAACTCACAAAACCCCTAAAAGTTAATTCATTTTGCTCACAGTTTCATCTACGATGATGGTTAAATCATCAGCATAATCTAAGCTCTGGAGAAGACCTTTTCCTCCCCATTTGATTTCGTGGTCTTCCATTGCCATCCTGTGCTACTTAAGACAAAGTCCATCAAAATAATCCATATAATGGGGGATAGAACACAACCCTACTTAACTCCTGATTTAATACAAAACCAGCTCCTAACCTCATTTCCTACCTTAACCGCACCAATGTTATTCTCATACATAGGACTAATTACTTTAATGTATTTGTCTGGTATGCCATACAAGGATAAAACCTTTACTAAAACTCTTCTATCAACAGAGTCGAACGCTTGCTCATAATCTATAAAACTGATGACCAAAAATTTTTGACAACTCAGGCACTTCTCATTTATTAGCCTAAGAGTGAAAATTCGGTCGACATATCCTCTACCTTTTCTAAAACCGCAATGTTCTTCTCTTAAAACTTTTTCTACGGCATCTCTCAGTCTAAAAAGTATCATATTACTAAGTAATTTACTACCTACAGAGACCAGACTAATGCCTCGATGATTACCACACTCAATTTTATCACCTTTCTTATAGTGACTTAATTAAAGTTTTCCTTAAATCGTCAGGTACTTCCCCTTTTTCAAATATCATATTCATAATCTTCAGGAACTTATTTCTAACCTCATAGCCACCATATTTAAGAAACTCATTTACAATCCTATCAGCACCTGGAGCCTTATTATTTTTTACAACTTTTAGTACGGTCGCTCAATAGTACGTCACAAACTTTTTAATTTTCCTCTATATCTTTTACTGCAACTCTATCTAGGTTAAGCAAATTCTAAAAATGTTTGGCCCATCTCTCTTTAGTTCTTTCCTTATAGCTAATTGTGGCCACATTCCTATCTTTAATTGGGACAAGTCCCGATTGATTACTCCCTGTCAATTCATTAACATGCCAGTACAATATTTTATTATTATGCCGTCTAGCTGCATCTTCCAGATCCTAGACAATTTTATCCACGGCCTCCACTTCACACCTCCTTAGTTCATATTTTAATTCTCTCTCCACTTTCTTTACATTCCTTTGGTTTTCATAGGATCCATCACTCAGATAATTCTTATACAAGTCCTTTATCTTTTCTATTAAACATAAAGCTTTTTCACTAATATTCTTAGCTGCAATTCTAGCTTTCTTCCCTATGACACCTTCAGAAACTTCACAAATTATTCTTGTAAAATTATTCCAACCATCTTCCACATTATCAAAATTTAAACTCTCAAGTTTAGTATTCAACTGTTCCTGGAAAGTTTCTCTCAAATTCTCCTCCTGGAGTCTACCAACATCATAACTTCCATAACTTCCCAGTAGTGTCAATAACCCTTGACACTACTAGATGGTGATCTTAACTTTTAATATCAATAACAGCACTCCTATATACCCTAGTATCTTGTGTGGATCCTGCCAGTCTTCGGTTTACTATAATATAATCAATAAGGTTTGCTGTCATACCATCACGTGAATACCATGTTAACTTATGAGCCATTTTATGACCAAACACCGTATTGGTTATAACTAGATTGTTATACCTACAAAATTGCAAAAGTCTGTATCCATTACTGTTTTCTTTTCCTACAACAAATTTACCTACGCTATGATACTATCTATTCCTATTTCTACCAACCTGGGCGTTAAAATCTCCTAGTAAAAACATCATATTTCTACATGGGACCCTGTATCTTTGCTCCTGTAACTGTAAGTAAAATTTATCTAAATCACTAGTATCTTCGTCAGTCGGTTCATAAGGGGCATATTCTACTATAACTGATACCCTGAACTTTTTAGTCATAAAATGAACAATTAGTATTCTATTATTAATACCTTCCCAGCCTAAACAAGACTTAGCAGCTTCTTTATTCATCATGGGTCCTACTCCCTGTCTATGAACCCCCACCATTCCTGCCTGAGTAAACAAATTCTACATCACCTAATTTCATGCTTCCTACCCCTGGGATAAGTGTTTATGAAACTCCTGATAAGTCCAGTTCAAATCGTCAGTTAAAATGTGGATACAATAGTCATTTTTTAACGTCGTAACACTACAAGTTCCAAATTTGGTGTCCTTTAAATCATTGAAATTATTTTTGCCTCAGGAAAAGCAAAGATCCCGGATACCAGTGCAGGACAGGGATCACATATCTTCTCAAGTCTACACCGAAGTGCTTAAGCTGGCTTAGAACCAGACATCAATAATTGCACGTTGATTAGTGCTGTTCTACGTTTAAATTTGCAATTTCAATTTTGGGTAATATTTGAATATACTAAAAAAAATGGTGATGAATAGTAATTTCGGTGGTAAGTACTTGTTAATATTACTACTGAAGAACTTTGGTTGGATGAGAAGGAGTATTATTGTTTGTATGGAGGGAAATTCTGTGACATTTTTGATCTTCTACATAACTGAAGCCATAACAGCCTCTACAATGGGATTTTCTCATCGATAAATACATTGCATAGCCTATATTTTTTTTTAAATACATTGAAGTATTTCATATAAATGAAAAAGAAAAATATTACTATTGAAAATTGCTGAAAACTAAGTTCCTAGCACTATTTGCCACCCCACATAAATTTCATGGCGTGGTTGATGATAACCTACCATGCATTTTCACCTCTGTGCTGGTAGATATGGGAATGTAACATATAAGTTGTATAGAGGAACAATTTAATTAATTCCTACTCCCCCTTCCTCCCTGAATATTTATTTAAAGCATCATGAAGAGTAAGCAGTTTGTCCATTAAAATGAACTTTTGTAGGAATCTACCCTCCCCCCCCTCTACACTGCCTAACCCCCCCCGCCGGATAGCTGATACGCACGTACAGATAAACCACCGTAGCATAATTTCATTAAAATTAAAGCGAACCAACTTGGTTGAATCCAGTACTACCAACGTGTGGCATTACTTCTTTTGCAACCGGGAAGCCTAAAATATAGTTATTGATACTTTTAAATCAATTAGCTCTTCAGGATTTTGAAATGATTGCAAATTCGTCCCCTTCAGGGCAAAGTCGTAGTTTGGTGCCATTAACCACCTAACCCTCACCCAATTATCACTGCTGTTTTGGCGTCTGCCCCAACCCCCTGAAAATTTTTTTGCCGACACCCTTACTAAAATTCGTTTAGTTGTGGAGCATCTATTTTGACTTCGCATTGCGTCAAAGTATATTCTGATATGGCATTTCAGCCTAAGAAGAAAAAATTATTTCGGAAAGTGTTGTAAGTGAAATTTCATCACGCATAAAGTAAAAAGTTAGTAACTAAAAAACTTAGATCACAGGCTAGAATCTCGTTCCGATCTTGCCTAATATTTGAAAAATAACCTAGAAAAAATTGCTTAGTTTATATGATAACTTTTAAGCAATCAAAAGACTTTCTGGGTGTGTATAAACTTGGGGTTGGTAATTCATTGCTCCCAAGACATTCTTGTTTTCAAATCAACATGCTTTTAGGAGGTCTTAATTTTTGGATTATATTAGGCCTATTGTGCTCTGTAGCATGCTACTCTTATGCAGTGCTGTGTTCTATAAAGGCAGCTTACGTGGTATCAAGGGTCACATTATCGGTGATAACCAATAAAGGGGCATTATCAGCAAATGTTTTTTAATGAAACTGTAAACTGTCAACACTTTCAGCTTTAATACTTTGTGAAAATTCAATCACCCCAAATCCTGGATCCGCCCCTGTTGACCTTAAAAATGGTTCAGGTTTTTGAAAGTAGCTTTGAGCCCGTTAGAAATATTGTTACCTGGAATCTTGTTCCTAGATTCTTCTAAATGCGCTTGATCTCGCGGGTACGAAATCGTACAATTGTCCCTGCCAATCACACCTCTCTCTAAACTCTCCCTTATTAGTCGAACTTTTTCACTGTCTGTTAATTCTCGATAGAGTCTGAAAAAAAAAAGCCTGTATTAAGCCCAGAATATGTTATCTGAAAAAAAGAACGGTTTGAAAAGTCAGATTCCTTGGATGTTTTCACATTCTTTTTCAGAGGCAGCGCAATACCGCTGAATAAGTAAAGATAGAAGAGGGCACAATTTTATTTTCTTTACCAAGGCTCTTCGTTTAGAAGAAGTGGTCATAGAAACTTAAAAAGGAGCTCAATCGATTGGAAATAGAAACTTCTAAGTAAGTAAAAAGGAAGTATGACGGAACTAGACCCTTAAGGTCCAAACCGGTGGTTCTGATCTCCGTTTCATGGCCCTTCAGCCAGGAAACGCAATCGGGAGGGGGGGTCGTGGGGGCCAGCCATCTTGTGCTCTCTCACACCCTTCCAGCTTACCGTCCCCAGATTTCTCTAGGTACCCATTTAGAGCAGGGTCGACTCTGGCTAAGCTTACAGAGTCACACCACTGACCCGCTTCCCAAACCAAATAACTGGCCGCGCCAGGGATCGAACACGTGCCCCTTGGACAAAATTCTAGAACTTCTAGTCCCCTTTCTAACAATAAAGTGATTGGAAGGGTAACATCCCCCACCCCACAAAAACAACATTCCCCCCCACAACCAGTCGAGAAATTATAGAGAAACCAGTGTCAGTAAAGATGAAATGTACGGTAAAAATGTCGTAGGTATGCCCCAACCCTAGAGTCCTGAGGACACGGGCACTGAGTTATACTAGTTGCCCACTGTTAACATATAAGGTTTCTATGGATGGGGTGGTTGTATAAACTTCAGAGAGGGCTCATTCGATTGGAAATCAGAAGTTCTAGTACCCTTTTAAAGAGTTAAAAATGATTATTGGTATCAAAATGGCCATCTTACAATTTCAATCAAACACGTTTAGGAAAAACAGGATTTCAGGGAGGGGGAGTTATTTTCCCTCCACCACGTTTGACTCCTATAAGGAAACCACAAGAATACATTTCTAATTAAATATGCCTCCTTTGAAGTTCAAACTAAAAAACCTTACATATACCCGTGGGGTATAAATTAAAATCATTGTCTCCAGTGTCAGGGGAATTGTGTAAACCCCAAAGGCCTTATTATACGATCGTTGGACTATTTCTGAACAAAAGGCTATCTCAAAATTTTTATTAGATGTATGACAGGGGGAAAATATACGATGTGAAGGGGTATCTACCCTTGAATCATTTTGTCTCTTAAAACAGGCGCTAGAACTTCTGATTTTCCAATATAATGAGCTCCTCCCAAGTTTATATGGCCACCCTTTCCGTAAAAACCTTATATGCCCCCAGGACATAACTTAAAACACTTGGCTTGGGACCCATTGGGGGGGGGGGGTATCCTCAAAGACAGAGGAATAATATACCCAAAAATGATTTCCCAAATACACAGTGTTTTGGTGATATGAAAGGCGGATGAGGGGTATTTGCCCTTCAATTGCTTTTGTCTATTAAAGAGGACACTAGCCATTTCAACTTACAATCGAATGAGCCTTTTTCAAAGTTTTTACGCCAATAAGTAGCCATCCAAAATTACTGTCAGATACATTTTGGGAAAATACGAGTTTTGGAGGTGGGGGTATCTTACCCTAAGAGCTATGGGACAACCTAAGAGGTTGTCATCCTCAGTCATAATTTTCAGACTAATCAACCGCGGTGAACAAAATGGCTATCTTAAAATTTGAATTGCATCTTTTTTTGCAGAAATGATTGGTGTGAAGGAAGACGACAGGTTGCCCTCTTGTCACTTGCGACTATTGAAAAGAGCACTACAACTTGTAACTTCCATTTTCAAGGTTTCGTATGTGGAAAAAATTTTTTAGACTTATTACAAATCTAGAAATCAAACAACTACATACTTGATCAATTTTTTTAACAAGAGTTTACTCGATTTACAGCAATCAATTTGAAATAAATAAAAGAAAATCAATTGACTTAAGGCCCATTCATAATCAGATTTTACTAGTGCAAAGATTAAGCTAGCGGTAACTTAGGTCAATAAGAGTTTTCAATTATTTTTTGGCCAATCCTAAAATTCTCTAAAGAATCTAATGACTAAAATTAGCACTTGATAAATATTGTTATTAATGAAATCTCATTTTAAATGAGCCTTAAAAAACTCCTGTTTGTAAATACAAGAAAAAAAAAACCTCACTATCTCTCACTATTCCTAAAAGTAAAAATGAAATGAGATAGATATGGGAATACCAATACTCTTTAACAACTTACATAGGCCAGTGAACAACTCCAGGTTGGATTTTGTCCATTAATTGAAGCAGCACTCCGTCAATGTCACTGTTGTCAAGGTCAGTGTAAAGCCAGTTCACATGAGGGCTAACTCCCATTGAAGTCATCCAATTTGTATAAGCTAAAAAAAAAGACAATCTATTGTTGCAATGAAAGCAGTAGGAACCAAGTGAGTTCATCATACAGAATTTTGACCAAAGGATAATGACACAATTTTCGAATTGTGTCATTCGAACACAAGACTTGATTCTTCTTGCGGCATATCCCTCCAAGAAGTCAGGATCATCATTGTCTAAAGAACGCCACACACACGACAAGGGTCCTAATCTACATAGGCTCTCTTCCGACTGTTAAGATTCATATCATTTGACCAGCACCACTCCTTCACTTTATTAGAAAGTCCTTGAAGTACGGGAGTGGCAAGACGTAGGTCTTGTGCAGCAATGAAAAAGTTGCTGTCGTCAGCAAAAAGAAAAGGCTTGACAGAGGGATGAAGCCAATCGACAATATTGTTAATATAAATTAAAAACAGGAGTGGTCAAAGCACATGGCCGAATGGGAAACCTTTCAATATAGGCAACGTAGAAGAAAAAGTACTATTAATTGATCCATATTGAAATATTCTTGAAAAATAAGACCGTAACCATTCTAGTAGGGAATCCATACACCCCAAATAATAATAGTTTAAACAGAAGAACGAAGTGGTCGACCAATACTGCAAACCAATTGTATTACAAATGATTTCTTTTGTGATTAATATTGAAAGTAAACATTAAAATTATAGTAAAATATTGAACTGATCAGCTTTCAGAAATTAATATAAATATACATTAAATATTCAGTTTAATTTATTAGTTGTTTCTAAAGTTGTACAAGACGAATACAGTTTCACTCCAAACAAGAGTTTGGATACTACCCCCTTCCTTAACTGTAAATAAAAACCAAAAGCCAATACGAACATCCCTTTCATAAGAAAAGCCAATACGAGCATCCCTTTCATAAGGGGGCTAGTTCGGCCCCCTTCGGATATCTTTTGACTATTAAAAAGGAGCTCGAACTTTTAATTTTCCAATCAAACGAACCCTCTCTGCAGTTTATACAAGCATCCATTTCATAAGAACCATATATGGCCCCAGGCATATCTTACAACCCCGGCCCCCGGGCCTGGAGTTTTTAGACAACACAAAATTTTTTTTTAAATAAATTATTAAAAATTTTTAACTTAATGGCAATCTAAAAATTTTTTTGTTTGCATTTGAGTAAAAAATGGACGGGGGGAGGGGGCTAGTTGCCCTCCAATCTCTTTTGACTCTCAAAAACTGAACTAGAACTTTCAATTTCGAATCAAATGAGCCCACTCTGAAGTTCCTACGAGCATCCCTTCCATAAGAAACATCCCCCATGGCATAACTTACAAGGCCTGCCCTCGGGTCCTGTGTTGACCCCGGAGTTTTTGTTATATAGTCCTTGAACTATACTTAAAAAATGGCTATTTCAAAGTTCTCATCGGATGGGTTTGAGGAAAAAAGGGCGTGAAGCGGGGGGGGGACTAGGTGCCCACCGATATATTTTTACGATTAAAAATTTAAAAATAAAAATAAATTTCCAATCGAATTAGCCCTCTCCAACCTTTATACTAGCATCATTTCCAAAATAGTAATAAACGCCCCCCAGAACCCTATAAGGCATATTATGCCTATAGGAAGTTGTATTGACACCGAAGGTTTTCTTATCCGACCTTTGAACTATTTTTAACAAATTTATGTCTCAAAAATTTTCATCAAAAGGGTTTGGAGAAAGACGGCGTGGGGGGGGGGGGGCTAGTGGCCCACGGATATCTTTTGACTATTTAAAAGTGAGCTCGAACTTTCAATTTCCAATCAAACGAGCCCTCTCTGCAGTTTATGCAAGCATCCATTTCATAAGAGCCATACATGCCCCAAGGCATATCTTACAACCCCTGCCCCCTGGCCTGGGGTGTTGTGTCGACACATGAGTTTTTTTTATCTGAATTTGAACAATTCCTAACTTAATGACTATCTAAAACATTTTATCAGATGCAATTGGGGGGAAAAGGGGCAGGGGGGGGGGGCTAGTTACCCTCCAATCTCTTTTGACCCTCAAAACTGATCTAGAACTTTCAATTTCGGATCAGATCAGCCCACTCTTAAGTTCCTACGAGCATGGCTTCCATAAGAAACATCCCTCGGGGCATAACTTACAAGGCCTGCCCTCGGGTCCTGTGTCGACCCCGGAGCTTTTTTTATATAGTCTTTGAACTATTTAAAAAAAATGACTATTTCAAAGTTCTCATTGGATGGGTTTGAGGAAAAAAGGGCACGAAAGGGGGCTAGGGGCCCTCCAATCTCTTTTCACGCTTAAAAAGTAAACTAGAACTTTTAATTTCCAATCAAATGAGCCCTCTTTGAAGTTTATACGAGCATTCCTTCCATAAGAACCATATATGCCCCCCGGGCATAACTTACAAAGCCTGCTCCAGGCCCGTGGGGAGTTGTGTCGCCACCGGAGTATTGTTATATGGTCTTTAAACTGTTTTCAACAAAACAGCTATCTCGAAATTTTTATCAGATGCATTTGGGAAAACAGGCGTGGGGGGGGGGGGGAGAGGCTGTTTACACTCTGATATCTTTTTACGCTTAAAATGTGAACTAGAACTTTCAATTTCCAATCAAATGAGCCCTCTCTGAAGTTTTTATGAGTATTCCTTCCATATATGCCCCCATAACTTATAACCCTTGCCCTGAAGGCTGTGGGGGGATTGTCCTTCTCTAAGACATAATTTCCAGAACTTTCAACTACGTTGAAAAAAATGGCTATCTCAAAATTTTGATTGGATATATTTGGGGAAGTAGTGGACGTGGAAGGGGTGTTAGTTGCCTTCCAATCACTTTCGACTAATAAAAAGGGCACTAGCCATTTAAATTTCTAATCGAATGAACCCTTTTTGAAATAACTAGGACAACATTTTCTATAAAAATCTTATATGCCACCAGGGCACAACTTAAAATCCTTGCCCAGAGGGCTGTGGGGCTGGTTTTCATCCTCAAAGACCTAATGTCCGAATTTTCAACTACGTTGAACAAAATGGCTATCTCAAATATTTGATTAGATGTGTTTGGGCAAAAGGTGGGCATGAGAGGGGGATCAGCTGCCCACCAAACCCTTTCGACAATCAAACAGGGCACTAGCCCAATGAATTTCGATTTCCAATCGAATGAGCTCCCTTTGAAGTTTATACGACAACCCATTCCATATAGAGCCTCTAGGAAAAAAAACAAAAACAAATAATAAAACATTAGAGCCCTATGGCCTTTGCAATCAAATGACTCCTCTCAGAAGTTTTTACGAGCATCCCTTCCATGAAGGGAAGGGATGCTCCATGAAAAGAAGAATTTTACAGAACCATATATTTCCCCAGGGTATAACTTAGGACGCCTGCTCTCAGGCCCTAGGGGGCTGTGCTCACCCCGGAGCTTTCATTATACGGTCTTTGAACTATTTTAAAAAAAAATTGCTATTTCAAAGTTCTTATCAGATTGGTTTGAGAAAAAGAGGCAAGCGGCGGGGAGCTAGGTGCCCTCCAATCTCTTTTGACTCTTAAAAAGTGAACTAGAAATTTGAAATTCAAATCAAATGAGTTATTCAAATCAAATGAATAACCCTCTTAGAGGGTTATTCGAGCATCCATTCCATAAGAACCATATATACCCCCAGGGAATAACTTAAAGCACATGCCCCCAGACTCTGGGGGTAGTGTCGACACCGGAGTTGCTGTTATATGATCTTTGAACTATTTTTAACAAATTAGCTATCTAAAAATTTTCTGAATTTTTTTTAAAATATTTCCGTTATCTATAAATATTCTTTTAAATAAAAAAAAAATTGAAAAAAAAAAATGAATTGGATGCATTCGGGAAAAAAGAGCGTGGGGGGATTTCAATTTCCAAATCAAACGAACCCTCTCTAAAGTTTACCAGGGCATTCCTTCCGTAAGAACCATATATGCCCCCAGGGTATAACTCCTAACCCTTTCCCTGAAGCCTGTAGGAGGAGTGTCCTGCTCAAAGATATAATTTCAGGAACTTTCAACTACCTTGAACAAAATGGCTACCTCAAAATTTTTGATTGTATATGTTTGGGGAAATGGTGGGCAAGGAAGGGGTGTTAGTTGCCTTCCAAACACGTTTGACTATTAAAAAAGCAACTAGCCATTTAAATTTCCAATCGAATGAGCCCATTTTGAAGTTTCTACGACAGCACTTTCTATAGAAAACTTTATATGCCCCCAAGATATAATTTACATCCCTTGCACTGAGGGCTGTAAAGGGTTTTCATCATCAAACACCTAATTTCCCAAAAGTTTCAACTACGTTGAACAAAATAGCTATCCCAAAATTATGGTTGGAGGTTTGGGGAAAAGGTGGGCGTGAGACGGGGGTTAGTTGCCCACCAATCATTTTCGACTATTAAACAGGGCACTAGCCCTTTGAATTTCCAATCAAGGAGTCCTTTTTGAAGTTTCTACGACAAAACTTTCTATAAAAAGCTTATATGCTCCCAGGGTATAACTTACAACCCTTGCCCTGGGGGCTGTGGATGGAGTGTCCTCCTCAAAAACATAACTTCTATCTGTAAATCAACTACATAGAACAAAATGGCTGTCTCTAAATTTTGATTGAATGTGTTTGGGAAATGATCTGCGTGGAATGGGTGTTAGCTGCCTTCCAATCACTTTTGACCCTTAAAAAAGGTACTAGAACTCTCGATTTATAATCGAATGAGCCCCGTTTGAAGTTTATACGATGACTCCTTCCATATGAAGTGCCTCTGGGAAAAAAAATAAAAAAATAATTATAATAAAACGTTGGAGCCGTGTGGCATTTACTATAGGCAACGCTATAGCTCTGCCTATGATAAATTGAATAAGCTGTTAGGTATTCACTATCTGATAAACATGTTCCTGTAAAAACTATTTCATCAGAAGGACAAGAACTACCATACCACAAATATGATTGCGGAATATCCCATCTATCTCTTATTATTCCACGCACATTTAAACAAAATACATAAAAACTACTATTTAAACATAGAGTGGGCATGATCATACAACAATAATCCACAGTTGCACAAAAATTGTAACTAGAATTAACCATAGATTCAAAGAGTGTCTAATGTGTGTGCCTCTTATCACCACCGCTCCTTCGTTGATCAAAGACGACTAAATTAAGAAAAGAAGAATTCAAAAGGTAATATAAATCCCCCAGATTTATAATACCTAACAGATGCATACAATATATTTACAAACGCTCATAATATCCGTAAAAGTATGCTGAAACAGCATGGGATGGATTGAAACTACAAAGGCAAATCATCAGGACAACAAAGGAAAAAAAAAAATAAAAAAACAGAAAAAATAAATAAAAGGTAATTGGAGAGAAAAAACATGAATGGTTTTTACAGTCCACTTAAATGAGTCATCTAAAGCAGCATGAATACTAATATGTAAGGAGTTAAATGGTGTATGTTTTATTTGGTTGAAAGCTAACATTCACTTTCAGATTGTAACATTTACTGATGGTATAAGAAGAATGCTTACAAACTCTGACAGAAGAATAAAAGATTGGACAGCTTCCATTGTACATTTAACGCAAAATAGTGATTTGTAGATCTTAAGATCTAAATTAAGAAAAGAAGAATTAAAAAGGCAACACAAATCACCCAGATTTATCAAACCGAACAGATGCATACAATATATTTACAAACGCACATAATATCCGTAAAAGTAGGCTGAAGCAGAATGGGGAAAGAAAACATATTACTAAATTTAAGGAACTAAATGGTGCACGGTTTTCAATATGGTTACATGATTTGAAACTAACATCTAAGAACGGTATACGCCACTATTTACTTTTTCATCATAATATTGCAAGCAATATCGTTACGGTAGCTATTGCCCTTCACAATGGACTTAACGGTGTAAGATCCTTGTTAGAAAGCAAAATAGAGAGATTGATATATTTGTAGGATCTCATATCAGAATTCAAGGCATGTAATTTACTCAACCAAGTATTGCACTCACTATCAGATAATGAATTAAGAGAGTGGTACCTGCGCAACCACCTTGACGCCACTTATTCTTCCCAGTAGGTTCCAGGGGTCCTGAGCTTCCCAGTATGTTTTCTTTGTCCTGAGCACCAAGCGCTAAACCATGGTGCTTGATAAATAAATTGGCTAAAAACAGCAAATTCAGCTTCACAATTCCATTCACGACATCTTCAGGTGTTACAAAATTTTGAGAGCACAGTTTTTCTGCTTGTTGCAACATTATTTCTGCTCTCTTTTTCAAGTCTTCCTCCTAAAACAAAAAGGGAAAAATTGCAATTAACTAAAATTATTATTATTATTTTGACTGATTATGATTTTACTAGTTAATTATGGCAAATTATTTTACTCTCTCTGTCTGTCTCTCTCTCTCTGTCTCTGTCTCTCTCTCTCTGCCTGTCGCTCTCTCTCTCTCTCTCTGTGTGTCTCTCTATATTTTTGTGTCTCTCTCTCTGTCTCTCTCACTCTTTCTCTGTATCTCTCTCTCTCTTTTTTGTATCTTGGATTACCAATAAAAACTGGCTGGCTCTCAAAGGAAAAAATGACATTAATTTTAAAGTCTCTGAATTCCAAAAGCTGACTAAAACAATATACATAAATTCCTTCCCTGTGAAAAAAGTAAAAACATGTTCTAATGACAAACCATACATTACTAGCCAATTGAAAAAAAAACTAATTAGAATTCAATTGAATCTACTAGAGTGGTAAAACATCCGAAGCGAACTCACTGCGTAGACATATAAAAAAAGAAATACGTAAATCTGCTTCTTTACATTACAAATGCAAAGTCCAGGATTTATTTTCTACAAAGCCAAAACAACGGTATAATAGAACAAAGAAAATTTGTGGAAAAACACATAATAATATAGATTTCCATTTCCAAGAAGACCCTTCAGTTACAGCCAATTATCAGAACAGGTTTCTTTCTTCCATAGTTCAGAACCTCCCTCCCCTTTCTTTTGACACTCCTTATGATTTGTGCTCTCTCAATTTTCCCGTTATTTCACCCTCGGATGTGGAGGCGAAAATTAAGAACATTAAAAAGTGTAGTACATGTCCACTAGACATCCCGATTGTACTAATTCGAGCCTTTACCGACAATCGCTCAGAGCCTTTCCTGAAATTACCTCTACTGGTAAATTTCCAAATTGTTAGAAATTAGGTTTTATTACTACCGTAAAAAAAAGGTAACAGTCAAGATTTTGATGGTGTCCGTCCAATTACTCTTACTCCAGTTTTTTCGAAAGTATACGAAAGCTTTTTAGCTGAGTGCAGTATATGTCCACTAGACACCCCCATTGTACTAATTCCAGCCTTTGTCGACAATCTCTCAGAGCCTTTGTCCTTACTTTTTAATGAAATTACCTCTACTGGTAAATTTTCAAATTGTTGGAAATTAGGTTTTATTACTCCCGTAAAAAAAAGGTAATAATCAAGATTTTGATGGTGTCCGTCCCATTACTCTTACTCCAGTTTTTTCAAAATTATATGAAAGCTTTTTAGCTGAGTGGTTGAAAGTAAAGATAATCCCAAATGTTGACCAAAGACAATTCGGAAACCTACGCTCTACATCTACTACCCACTATCTTGTTCACCTTATGGACACAATATGTAAACACACTCAAAAACCCAATACCTGGCTCAATGTTATTGCTGTTGACTTGCAAAAAGCTTTTGATTTAATCAACCACAATATACTATTAGAAAAGCTTTCAAGTTGACCCTTATTTAATTAGAATAATTACGTCTTTCCTCTCTAACAGAACGCAAGTCGTGAATTACCTGAACGTATATTCTGATCCCCTCCCACATTATAATGGTGGGCCCCAATGAACCCTCTTAGGTTCTATTTTATTTCTTACAATGATAAACCACCTTGGTGTTTATTTTCCGGATAGATGGAAATTTTTTGATGACGTAACTGTCTTAGTGATATGTTCCAAAAATTAAAAAAGCAACCCAATGCAAATCTTGGATTCTATATCAACCAAATCTCTTACTGATTATATTAAAGTCAAATGTCCTTACTATTAATTTTATTTAAACTCTCCCTTCTTTCGCCGGTCCAACCCCCCCCCCTGAAATGTCTGTTATCACTATGAAATTACTGGGTGTTACCATCTCAAGCGACTTAAAATGGGATTGTCATATTAATGACATCTTAAAACGTGCAAATGCCGCATTTTACCTCCTTAAAAAATCTAAATGCCCTAAATCACACTGTTTGAGGATTTTCCTGTCATTTGTACGCCAAACCCTTGAGTACGCCTGTCCTTTTTGGCATCCTGGCATTTCTATTGAATTGTCGGACAGAATAGAGGCAGTCTAAAAAAGGTGCCTAAGAATTATCTTCAATGAGGATAATGTACCTTATATTTCCCTTCTTAGGAGAGCTAATCTTGTCACCCTTAAGAAAAGGAGAACAAAAATTACCTTGCGTTTTGCTAACAAAGGCCTTCATAACCCTCGAACAACTCCCCTTTTTCCTGGTCAATATTCACCCCTTCAACCCCACCTCCCACGTTCTATGTCAACAAAATCCCCCATCTTGCCCCACTAAGAGTTTGCACTGAAAGATATAAAATAAAGTTTATCCCATACATATTTGACATTTTCAACCAGTAAATCTCCACTGCCTCCCCCCCCTCACTCACTCGTTACCTTACAGTTATTAATTTTAATGCCCATTTTTACAAATTTGGAGGTTTTATATTTATGTTTCTTAGTCACCAACTAACTTGTTTTTGTTTTAATTTTACTTTATCCCCTTGTTAATTTTACGAGTTTTCGTTTTTTTTTTCGGGATTTTTGCTGACTTGACATTGGCCTGCTAATTTTATGAGTTTATTTTGTTTTCAACATTTCTATGCATTTGACACTGACCCTTTTATAATTTTCTGTTGTTGCTTGATTGTTTGTATTTGTTCTTCTTTTTTCGCTTTATTTGACACTAAAGTGCTAATTCGGCCCTTTTGGGCTTGTGATAGCTGTTTTCCATCAATAAATCTCATCTTATCTCTATCTCTGTATCTCTCTCTCTCTCATTCTTTTTCTTTCTCACTCTCTCCATCTCAGTGTCTCTCTCTTTCACTCTCTCTGTATGTCTCTGTATTTCTCTCTCTCTGTGTCTCTCTTTCACTCCCTCTGTCTGTCTCTCACTCTCTCTCCATCTCTGTGTCTCTCTCTCTTTCACTCCCTCTGTATTTATCTGTCTCTCTCTCTCACTCCCTCTCTCTGTCTCTCACACTATCACTCTCTCTCACTCTCTGTGTCTCTCTCTCTTTCACTCCCTCTATCTGTCTCTCTCTTTCACTCCCTCTATCTGTCCCTATTTCACTCCCTCTATCTGTCTCTCCCTCCCTCTGTCTGTCCCTTACTACCTCTGTGTCCCTCACTCCGTCTCTCTTTCTCTCCCCCTCTCTCTCACTCCGTCTCTCTTTCTCTTTCACTCCCTCTGTCTGTCTCTCTCACTCCTTCTGTCTGTTTCTCTCAATCACTCTCTTTGTCTGTCTCTCCCACTCCCTTTGTCTGTCTCTCTCACTCCCTGTCTCTCTCTCTCATTCCCTCTATCCGTCTCTCTTACTCCCTCTATCCGTCTCTCTTACTCCCTCTGTCTGTCTATCTCTCTCTCTCTCACTCCCTCTGTCTGTCTATCTGTCTCTCTCTCGCTCCCTGTCTCTATCCCCCTCTCTCACTCCGTCTCTTTCTCTCTCCCTCTCTCTTTCTTCCCCTCTCCCTCCCTCTCACCCCGTAATAAAAAGAACTTACACTAATTATAAGAAGAAAAAAAACGAAGTTTTAAATTTAAAAACTCTATGGGACTTTTAACTTCTATATTTGTTGGCGAAATCTCCTTCAGTAGACATAAATATATCTCAGAGTCATATAAATCGGTAGAAAGGTCAAAACAAGATCTATAAAAGAAAGGTAATATGAAATTTACTGTTTGTTACCTCATAATAAATTAGACCTCTTAGTCAGTTAACTCATTTTTCAGTTCGGTTCACTTGGCCTCAGTAAGTGGAGACTAAACAGTTGTGGTGCAATGTGAAACTTTATAGAAAAAAGATAATAGAACTTTGGGAGGAATATCACAATGGCGTCATCTTTGACTGTAAGTTAGTAGATGACAGCCGGAGTTCCAAAATAATTCTCAATCCCCAAAAGTTCTAAGTAAAAAAAAAGTTCTAACTCCCAAAAATCACTGAAAATTCATAAAATCAAAGGAAAACTGCTTAGAAGCTCAAAATATTGTTGACTGAGTTGTTATCTCAATAGACCAGATGGGAGGGCTGTCACAGGATGTATTGTATTGTTTCACTGACAACATGAGTGAATACAAAATACCATATAACGCATCATTTTTTATATTCTCGGAAACATGCATGAAATTCTCGGTGTCCCAAAATAATTCTAAGTCCCCAAAAAATTCTAGGTTAAAATAAAAATTGTAAATCCCAAAAACCCATAAAGTCCATAAAAATCAATGGAAGACTGCTTAAAAGCTAAAAATATTGTTGACTCAGTAGTCATCTCAAAAGACAGGATGTGAGGGCTGTCACAGGATGTATTGTATTGTTTAACTGACAACATGAATGATTATGCAATACCAGATAACGTGTCATTCTTGGAATGATGCCAAAAAAGGTTTTACCAACTCCACGGTGTTAAAGTGTGGGTTTGACGCCTAACACCTGTGGGTTTGAAAAGATTGAAACTAACCCCAACACCTGTGAGTTTCATTTATTATTTAATAATAATTTCTGGTCGTTTTGAGTTTGAATTTTAACAGGTATCTGTATTTGATTTTCGTAAGTTTAAAATGGCCTTAAAATTTCTTTTAAAAACTTATTTTTTTTAAAGTTTTTATAATTGATTTTGTTCGTTTTTGATTGCAAAAAGTTTTTAGTTTTAAAAAATTCATTATTTCAAAATCAAACTGAAACAAAATCAAAGCATTAAAACTTGTAAAAAAGCAACAATATCGAAGTGAAAAAAGTTTGCCCCCTTTGATGTTTATACGACGACCCCTTCTAGATGAAGTGCTTCTGGGAAAAAAATAAATGGAGTGTGGGGGGAGGCTAGCATGCCCTCCGATCACTTTTTACCCTTAAAAAGTGAAGTACAACTTCCAATTTCCAATCAAATGAACCCTTTATAAAGTTTATACTCGCATCCCTTCCATAACAACCATATATGCCCCCCCGACATAACTTACATCACCTACCCTAGGGCCATGGGGGGGGGGGTCTCGGCCCCAGAGTTTTGTTATATGAAATATTAAATATTTTTCAAAAAATTAATAAAAAAAAATCTTAAAATGTTTCATTTAGGGCGTGGAAGAGGGGGGGGATAGTTTCCCTCCAATCTCTCTTGACTCTTAGAAAGTAAACAAGAACTTTCAATTTCCAAACAAATGAACCCCCTCCAAAGCTTATACAAGTATCCCTTCCATAAAAACGATATATGCCCCCTGAGCATTAAATACAAAGCGTGCCTCCGGGCCATGGGTGGTTGCGTCGACAAAGGAGTTTTCTTATCTAACCTTTGAATTATTTTTAATGAAATGGCTACTTTCAAAATTTTATCGGACAGGCTTGGGGGAAAAGGGTGTGTGTATGGGAGGGGGGGGGGGCGGTTGGTAGTTGCCCTCGGAAATCTTTTCACTCTTAAAAAGTGAACTAGAACTTTCAATTTCCAATCAAATAAGCCCTCTCTGAAGTTTATACGAGCATCCCTTTCATAAGAACCATACACACCCCCGGGACAACACTTACAACGCCTACCCCCTTGGCCCTGGGGGATTGTGTTGACACCGGAGTTTTTGATATCTAATTTTTGAATTTTTTTTTTTAAATAGCTAACTCAAATTTTGTAGTGGATGGGTTTGGGCAAACAGGGCAGGGGCGGGGGGCGGGCGTGCCCTTAAATCTACTGACTCTTAAAAAGTGAACTATAACTTTCAAGCTCAAATCAAATGAGCCCTCAATGAAGTTTATACGAGCATCCCTTTCATCAGAACCATACATGCCCTTAGGGCATAACTTAGAACGTCTTCGTGGTATCAATTTAATATTGATACCACTACCTATCATAGTTGAAAGTAAAGAACCGAACATTGAGACTCATTTTCACTTCAAACCAATCATTGTATTAGTTATACAAAAAAGATACAAGTTGTTGATCTTTAGTAGCTACTAAGGATCTTTGGGTAACAAGGTCTGAATGGCTGCAGTAACAAAATGTATTTTTTGACTTACTGTGACCTACATGGTTTTAAAGTTGAAAATAACATAGTTCAATCCGTATAGAAAAACATGTAATCACCTCTACACCGTTTTCCACATCGTGTAATTGCACCTTAAGTTCAGATGCATAGCATTTTCCTTAAAGACCATGTGTAAACCAGACAGAAACTCCAATTCCCAGACTGGAAATCGATTTTCAACTCCAGTCAGGAACTACTGATTTTTTTATTTGCGCATTTTCTTTCAAATTCTGGAAGTTTCACCTCAAAGTGCAACGTAACATGTAAGGGGATAGAATGGTAAATTACGTAGCTTAGATAGAAGTTTGCAAGATAATGCAAGGCAAAATAAAAAGATTTAGTTTGTTGCAAAACAACTTTGTTACGTTCAGTCTTCGCTAAACAGATTCTGGAATCTAGAACAATAGACGTTGATCACCTTAACCACTCAGCCAACTGGTTAAAATTGTTTAACAACTGCTCTATTTTGCGTTTTCTGAACATTTAGAAGTAGACCTGAGCTACTTAAGGCAATTGTAGGGCTGAATTATCTAACTAAAAAGTCTTTACTACATTTTTGTTTAATTTAAGTTAAAATCATGCAGTGTTCCTGAATTTTGAACATTTCCAAACCTGACAGACAAGAAATCTGACTTTAAAAGAGTTGTACTTAACAAACACAAAGCAAAACTTCTTGCAGAAGTAAAATAAGCGGGTAGATCATAAAAAAACGAAACGGGGCATCCGCACATTAATTTTACCAAGGTCTAAAGCCATCACTAGACATCAAACTTGGTCATCCACTTACAGCTCTATATAACTTAGGTGACGATATCACAGGTTTCAAAAGGGTGACAGGGGAATGAATTTCATGTTCTCACAAATCACATTTTAAAACACTCCACGTGTTTTCTTAGAAACCAAGCTAAATTTAGATGATCTGAGTACAATTTCTGGCTACTTCTAATCCAAAAGCAATGGGTACTGAAGCTCAGCCAGCCACAGTTGTCTTACAGACAAGGTCTAAACTAGACTGCTTGCATATGATCCTCAAGTAAGTGCAGTGCTAGAAGATTCTTTTCTTGTTTTAGGTCTTGGGATAATGGAGGTCTTTATCCACTCTTTTGGAGTATACCCCTCTTTAGCAGTCTTCTTAGAAAAGGATCAGAAGCATATTTTGGCTTCCTCTGGCAAATTTTTTAGTATTTGGTCATGACCAGTTGCTCCTGGTTTTATTTTCTTTAAACCATCTTCAAGTTCTTCAACATGAAGTCTTCCATTGGAAGTTAGTTTATTTTGTCAATAATCGTATTGCTTGGTGTTTGATGAGGATATCTATGCTCATTTTTTAGAATATTTTCTAGGAAGATCTTCATTTTATCTTCTGGAGCTGTGAACTCCCTGCCATCCTTTTGATGACAACGGGAGTTTTTGGAGGATTTATTTGGCCACATATCTTTCAAAGCTGTATAATTTGAAAATTTCTCCTCAATTAGCTTCCTCCATCCTTTTCTTGTTTCTAGGAGGAGTTTTTTTTAGGACTGCATTCATCTCTATTTCACTATTTATTGTTGGATTTCTTGCATACAGGTTTCTAGTTTCTTTCTTTTCCAGCAAAGCTTTTTCACAATGATCATTTCAGCCTGGAATGGAGTTTCTTTTTGTTTTCTTAGGCTTAGAAAAAAAATTATCGTCACTACCTTTCACTAGCACGTTTGTAATTTGTTCATTTATCAAATCAATTGGATTATCAGGTGATTTTTTTTGGATTTTAGAGGCAATGGTACTTTACCAGCTGGACCATTTGCTGTTGCAGAATTTCCACATTTTTGCCCTTTGAAATTCTGGGGAATCCATGCATTCCTCTAGTTGCACTATTACTGGAAGGTGATCTGAGTCTACTGCACTGGCTAATTGGACATGATGATTTAGAGCTAATGAAAAAGAAAAAACGGTTAAATCTAGAGCAGAATACTTACCATTAGTTACATTTAGCCTAGTGTCCAGGTCACATGGTTTAATAACACAAAGATTACTTTCAGGTTCCAAGATACAGTCAGCAAAGGCAAGAGATTGTTGAATCAAACTCTGTTATAATAAATAACAGCAGATAGGAATCATTGTCATCCAGTTTAACATTCACAAATCAAACGTCATTTTTATATGTAAAGGGCATTTGTATTTCTCTGAAGGGTATATTTTCTCTTAACAGTGTCAGCAGAACTCCCCCTTTTTTCCCTTCTCTATCCCACCCTATAGTATGAAAGTCAGGAAATGTTGGTGTCTTCTTTTAATTATTTAGTAGAGTCTCTTGGAGGAGTACCAAATCTGAGTTTCTCTTAGCATTAAAGTATCTATTAGAGCAGTTTTGTTTTTTCCCATTCCTCATGTGTTTAGTTTGCAGGATCATGTTTTATTGATGTGCTTCTCCTTTTTAAGGTTTTTGCCTTTGCCTGGTGAGTTCCTCTTTTTCAGGTGATGTATAGACCCTTTTTACCATTTTCATCTCCCTGGTCAATTTCTGTATGGTCATTGTTTACAGAATTTTTAGTTGTCCCAGGGACCAAGTCAAGAACTTCATCTAGGACCCTAGTAAAAATTTTTTGCAATTACTGTTTTTTCTACTTTTGTTTCGGTAGCATATTAATCAACAACTCACAACTTGCCACTGAAGCGAGGCATTTTTTTAGTTTATTGAATCTAGTGCTTTGTTCAGTGAAGCTAGTGTTCTGTCTCAATTCATTAGTTTTTTCTTTAGGGACATTAAGATGACTTGTTGAGGGAACTGTTATCTTATTAACTTGACATAGTGCTTCCTTATAAGTCATATTTTATGCGTAAACTACATTAAGAGCTTCTGTTCTCTCATGATAATGGAAACAGTGTTTGCTGTTTGCAGAGTGTGTGGACCCTTGCAATTTGTACATACTAGAATTTGCTCTTCAGGCTTCTTATTTTTCTCAGAACATTCATTTATATTATGCTTTCCAGAACAAAGAAGGCATCTCTCACCAGCTTAACATTTTAAAGCTGTATGTCCAAATTTTTGGCACTTAAAGCATCTCAGAGCAGGGGCTATATATTGTTTTCCACTGAAAAATGCTCCAAATATTGATATTCGTTTTTGAGAATTTTACTTCTTCTTGATATTCTATTGTAAGTCTAAAAACACTTTCGTTATTTTCTTGCATAGTATTTCTATTTTCCATGAAACTGATTTCACTTATCTCTGGGGTGTTCTCTATTTCACTCTTTATCAGCAAAACCCTTGGGGATAAATACTATAGGCTACCTCTTTTATTTTTTAGCTTACTTGTTTTGCATTTCTGATATCCTTATTTCAAATTGAAGCATCACATTTTCTAGTTTCAGGTCTTTTAGGGCTAATAATTTAACTGCTATTTCTTCACTATTAGCCAATGTTTCAATACTGCCACCCGAACCTGGGCACTGCCTAATTAGGCCTACTCTAGGCTATAATGATCCTTACACTCATAGTTTCTAAATTCATTTGTCAAGTATCTAGCTAAAAATGTTCTGGCTGTCTAAGGGATGGTTGACTCTCTGTTGTCAATAAGATCCTTAACTAGTACATGCACACTATTCATTGTCATTTTAGTCAGAGTGCCTGACTCTCAGGGTAAGGTCATGAGTCTGAGTGCCAGAGCGAAAATCCCTTCCTGAACAATTCCGTTCAGTCAAGTGAGGTGCACAAAGCTCCTCCTCTATACCCACCTATAAAAATTACCAAGTAACCTAGTCTAGCATATATAGGCCTAACCTAGAAAGATCAAAACAACTAACAAACACTTACTACTTTCTTATACAAGAAGCTTAAGACACTTTTCACACTCTAATAACAGACAGATAATTTCTAAAAATTGGTTTATTCAGGACAAAAATTCAATAATATAAAAAGCCTTTTTACCCCGACCTATCGTCTTTTTCAATTCAATTCAAAATTGTTGTTTCATAATTGCTATGGCTATCATCTATGATTAATAAGATGAAGCTTTGGATTTATGATACATAGATGTCGTCTCAAAATCACTAAAGTAATTCGAAAATGTGAGCTCCACAAAATTCAACTTTAAACAAAAAATTAGGTCATATTAGGAGCCATTAGCACAAAAACTTGTGAACCTGTGACTATAAAAAAAAACCTGTGAAAGTGTCACAGGAATTCATTGATAGTGGCAACACAGCCTAGGGGGCTTTATTGATGTCGGAGTTTTCTTATCCGACCTTTGAACTTCTTTTTTTTTTAACAAAATGTATATCTGAAAATTTTTATCAGATGGGTAAGGAAAAAGAAGGCATGGGAGGGGGGGGGGGTAGGTGCGCTCGGATCTCTTTTGACTATTAAAAAGCGAACTAGAACTTTCAATTTCCAATCAAATTAGCCCTCTCAAGTTTTTAAGAGCATCCCTTCCATAAGAATAATATATTCCTAACGGCATAACTTACAGCACCTGCCGTCAGGCACTGGAGGGCTGTGTCGACTCCAAAATTTTCGTTTTATAGTCTGTTTTTAAAAAATGGCTATCTCTCAAAGTTCTTATCAGATGGGTTTGACAAAAAAGGGCGTGGATTGGGGGACTAGGTGCCCTCCAATCTCTTTTCGCTCTCTAAAGGTTAACTAAAACTTTCAATTTCCAATCCAATGAGCTCTCTTCGAAGTTTATACTAGCATCCCTTCCATAAGAATCATATATGCCTCTAGAGCACAACTTACAATGCCTGCCACCGGGCCCTGGAGGGTTGTCTCGACGCCGGAGTCTTGTTGTATGATCTTTGAACTATTTTTAACAAAGTAGCTATCTCAAAATTTTCATCAGATACGTTTGGGAAAAAAGGGTGTGGCGGGGGGGGGGCTGGTTACCCCAAAATATCTTTCGATGCAGAAGAAGCAACTAGAGCTTTCAATTTCTAATCAAATAAGACTTCTCTGAAGTTTATATGAGCATTCCTTCCCTAAGAATCATATATACCCCCAAGGCATAACTTATAACCCTTGAGCTGAAGAAATTGGGGGGGGGGGGGGTAATGTCAGGCTCGAAGATAAATTGTCCATAGCTTTCAACTACGTGGTAAATAATGGCTATCTCAAAATTTTGATTGGATGTGTTTGGAGAAATGGTGGGCGTGGGAGGTGTGTTAGTTGCGATCCAATCCCTTTTGACTATTTAAAAGGGCACTAGCAGTTTAAATTACCAATCAGATAAGTCCTTTTTGAAGTTTCTACGACAAAAATTTCTATAAAAACCATATAGTCCCCCAAGGCATAACTTAAAACCCTTGCCCAGAGAGCTAGGGGGGGGGGGTTGTCATCCTCAAAGACCTAATTTCAAGAATTTTCAAACACGTTGAACAAAATGGCTATCTCAAATTTTCTACTGAATGTGTTTGGGGAAAAGGTGGGCGTTAGAGGGGGGTTAGTTGCCCTCCAATCACTTTCGACTATTAAAAAGAGCACTAGCCCTTTCAATTTCCAATCGAAAGAGCCCTTTTTGAAGTTTCTACGACAAAGCTTTCTATGGAAAGCTTATATGCCCCCAGGGCATAACTTACAACCCTTGTCCTGAGGGCTGTGGGGGAGTGTCCTCCTCAAAAACATAATTTATATCTATAAATCAATTACGAAGAACTAAATGTCAATCTCAAAATTTTCATTGGATGTGTTTGGAGAAATGGCGGGCGTGGAAAGGGTGTTCGTTGCCTTCCAATCATTTTGACCCTTAAAATGGGCACTAGAACTCTCGGTTTCCAATTGAATGAGCCCCTTTTGAAGTTTTTACGACGACCCCTTCCATAGAAAGCGCCTCTAGAAAGAAAAAAATAATAATAAAACATTGGAGCAGTATAGCCTTTACTATAGGAAACGCTATAGCGTTGCCTCTGAAAAAGGCGGATGATGCAGAAACAGCCGCCAGTGAGGGTGACAGTCAGCCAGTCTATCGTTTACAAAGGAAAAAATGGAGACTTCAGAAAGTCGGCACCTGCGATTGAAAGTAAGACTGGTCAACTTCTTACAAAAAAGGAAAACATTGATAAAAGATAGAAGGAATACATCAATGAGGTACTAAACTTTCCACCGCCTACAAACCCTGTATCCCCTCCGTCTGAGCTACCGTTCCTCCAACTTGACATAAGCGACAAACGTATAAGCCTGCTTGAAGTCATGACAGTATGGCATAAGCTTAAGAATGCACAAAGCTGCAGGAGTTCATGGCATAAAACCGTCAAGCTCTTTAAGAAAGGCAGAAAAACCGACTGTAGTAACTGACGAGGTATCACTCTGCAGTCGGTAGGGAGTAAGATTATCTGCTAAGTACTACTGAACCGTATTCAGTCATAAGTCGAAACAATATTAAGAGAAGAGCAACACGGGTTCCGATCAGGGAGATCGTGCACTGATTTGATAGTTGGTTTGAGGGTACTCATAGAAGAAGCAAACGAATGGCAGACTGAGATTATTGTTTCTTTTATTTACTTTGAAAGCATTTGACTCGCGCCACAAAGACTCACTATGGAAAATATTTCGGTATTATGGATTTCCCAAAAAATTGTTTGTATGATTGTCAGGCATACGAGACTCAGTTATGTGCTGTAGGAACTGATGATGAGGAGCCTACCGAATGGTTTAGTGTGAAGTCAAGTGTCCGCCAAGGGTGTAGCCTCTTCCCAGTGTTGTTTGTTATTCTCATCGACTACATACTTCGAAAATAATTTCAGAGGTGGAATCCAGCTGAACCTAAACCGCAAATTCTGTGACGGCAATTTGGCTGATAATATAACCCTCCTATCTCATTTAAGAAAGAAGCTACAGAATAATATCACTGTACTCTGTACTAATGTACGGCTGCGAATCTTGGGCATTGACTAAGCAGCTGGAAAAGCGAATCCAGGGTTTTGAGAACATCTGTCTTCGGCGTATCCTTGGTATCCAGTGGACTGATAAACTCACTAACGCCTCTATACATGAAAAGACAAAGCAGCCGCTCGTGATCGATAGAATTGTGACTAACCAATGGCAATATTGGGGTCACATGGTGCAGATGGGTGTGGGCCGCCTACCCCATGATGTGTAGTGTTGGGTTCCTTCTAGCATCAGAAGACGCGGGCGACAGAAGATAACACTGAGAAAATGCCTTGAAAAGGATACTGCACTTTTGAGATCGTCGCTCGAAGGACTTTGGGCAAAAGCACAAGAGAGGTTGTAATGGAGAGTCACCGTTGTCACCTTATGCGCCAGACGGCAGAGGAAGACTGAAGTCTAAGTAAGTAAGAGACCAAGATAAACGGAATTTTCCTTTTGATTGTGTTTACTGTATCACTATCGGATAAGTTTTTAATACGTTTTTCATTAACAGAATTTATTAAACTAATTGGATAACCAATCCCATATAAAAGATCCCTAATGTGGTCAAGCTCTGAATCCAGGAAACATGGTGAAACAACCTGCAATGCTCTATCAACTAGAGAAGTGAGCACTCCTCTTTTAACCTCAAGAAAATGATAAGAGGAATAATATACGTAACGGTCACTATGTATAGGTTTTTATAGACCCCAAACTCGAAACATGTATCATTTCGGTACACCAGAACATCCAAGAAAAGATGACGACTATCTACTTCTGATCCCTGAGTAATTTGAGTTTTGGATCCAAGGAATTAAGCAAGTAAGGTTTGGGCTCTATGTTTAGTTTTAGTGAACTTTTTTTTACATTACTTTTCCACGTTTATTTTGTTGGTGTTTTCTTCGGCATTTTCCTGCAGTATATTATTTTGTTTCACGCGGAAACAAGAGAAGCGGTTGTCCTTTTGAAATGTTTGCTTTGTGTGTTCTTTTAGTATTTTCGTTAGGCCCTGAACAACCCCATTTTTGATCATTTTCTTTCCTTATATAATGTATCTTGGTTTGGTTATAAGGAAATAGTTAATTCTTCTTAAAGCCCAAGCGAAAAGACCAAAGCCATTTGTCTATCGACTGTTAAAGTTTCGTTGCATTACCTTGCACTCCCGGCCTTTTTAAGATGGTAGTTGATCCAGTCCTGCAATATCGCCTCTGGTGAAAATCTTTTCTTAGTAAATTGTCTAACCGCTGTTTTCCACCATTGCCTTGATTTATTTTCATCATTTGGGTCAGGTTTCTTTGGATCATTTTCATCTGCAACGAGGTAGAGCAATCCAGGACGACTTTGTATATTGATTTGTTTCATGCATCCGTTCTAAAAATAGATCAGACTAGATTTCTTTATGTTCAACCTCAAATAAGAAACAAAACCATAACAGAGCACGCAACTGTGCTAGGCATCTAAATAAATTACTGTCATTTTTTTGTTAAGGATTAATGTAGCAACACTATAATACTAAAAAAAAGTGGTTTCATAGCACTCGTTTTTGCCATCCAGCTTCAAGTACCTGATATTTGTTTTGCTTTTTTATTTATTAGCAGCAAAACCTCGCAAGTGAAGCTTTTGATGAGCTTCCGATTGATATAGTTTGAGTACTTCAATATGTCCCCAATGCCTTTTGTGAAGATGTTACAACTTGCATTAGAAAAAAAGAATAAAGACCCTCCAGTTTATAGTTCGTGTACGAAAATTTTCGTGTAGGAAAGTTTGTTGGATAATTAGCAAATATCTTGAAAAAGTTCTCTTTCCGTTGCCTATGAAGGCTCTATAATGTATTGTTTGCGCCTCATATATTTTTTATCACGCCGGTTTTGAAGTATTAAAAAAAGACTGAACACCTTTTAATCCGCATAGTTCTTTGGATATTGTAAATTTTTTCTTGGCCTTCCCTTATGGATCAGGAACACTTACATAGTTATGAAATACAGAGTTTCTGATATAACGTTGAAAATGGAAGAACTTGCGTTAAGGTTTCCAAAGCGTAGAGAATGTATCGCTGATTTTCCTCTTAATTGTATCCGATACTATTGTATTGTTATTGTTACAGTATTGTTATTCATCGGAGGTGTTTTCACTGCATCTTTTTTATATTATATATTGTATTTGGTTGTACATAGTTTTTGATATTACGTTGAAAATGGAAGAACTTGCGTTAAGGTTTGAAAAGCGTAGAGAATGTATATCGTTGAAGTTCAACTTAATTTCTTCAGATATTATAGTAATTTATTGTGAGATTATTTTTAGTAATATGCTTTTTTTTCTATTCATATTATTTAGTAAATTATTTTTGCTTTTGGATTAAATTTATTTTAATATTTTTTTTTATTTTTAATTTAGTTATATATTTTTTGATTATATTATAGTCTGTCTATTTGTATATAATATAAAGATAATCATAGATTATATTAATTTTTAGTTCTATTATTTTTATTAATATGAGTTTTTTTAACTGAATCTTTATTTTTATCGTAAATTGTATTTGGTTGTACATAGTTTTTAATATTACGTTGAAAATGGAAGAACTTGTGTTAAGGTTCAAAAAGCGTAGAGAACGAAACGTTGATTTTCCTCTTAATCATTATTATTATTATTATTATTCATTTCTCGCCCACACAATACATATGAAAAATACGTAGAGTATCACGAAGAAAACACAAAAACTCAACGTAAATTAATATAGAAATCAAAGAATATCAGTTACAGAGTAACACATAAATTTTAAAAGAGAATAAAAGATAAGAGAAATAACATAAAAGAAGGGGGAAAAGAAGAAGAGAAAAAAAACTCACAACTTACCGAATCTAATAAGCAGTAACATACAGAAATATGAACACAAGCTGCCATTATTGATATCATTATTGAATTTTAACTCACTCTTTACAATACTAAGAAAATGTTGAGTGACCAAAGAGAGAAAGACAAATACACAAATTAAGGAAAAATGACTTCGACTGAAAAAACCTGATAAGGTGATGGTGCGGAGAACAACGGATACAAGCGGTATTTGAAAACGTTCTGTGTTGTGCTTCCAGTTTTACAGTTATATCAGGAACAAGAAATTTATTAATAATTACAAGGTTTTTAGTCCAAGGTGAAAAAAACAAATAAAATTTACAAAATCTAAAATAATTAATCCGGATTCTTTTTAACTCAGTTTTCTTAAGAAGGGGAATAATTCCAGAAGCAAAAAGAATTGAACGGTTACAATAGGTTGAGTAGAGCTTGTAAAACGCAAATTTATTATATTTACCTCTATTGGCAACAATCTTAGCATATCCTAATTGAATTTTCAGATTAATATCTGAGACTGTGCGCTGGTCCAAGCTTGGAAGACTATTAGCAATAGAAATACCGAGTCATCGAAGAGAATCTAGGAGAGGGATAGAAAAGCAACTAAAACGAAGGGGAGTACTAGAATTTTTGTTAAAAGAAAGAAATTTGCATTTATCTACATTAAGAGAAACGCCTATATCTGAAAAGGAATTAGCAACGCGAGAAACCATGTTAGATAGACCAGTTTTAGTAGGCCTTATAAGAAGCAGGTCATCAGCATAGGCAAGATATGAAACATCAGAAAAACCAGAGAGATAGGTAGCCGATATCTTTGCCAGAACTCCTGAAATAAAAAATTTATATAGAGTCAGAGATAAAACTTCCCCTTGTCTTAAACCTATTTTCACCTTGATAATGGTATCTGGTGGTGATTTCAGCCGAAGAAAAGAATTAGAGTACAAGTAAAAAAAAAGCCTTATAACGAATAGATTGACATCGCAACCACGAAGAGCAGACAAAAGCTGACTATGATCTGCAGTATGAAAAGCATTTGATAGATCTAAAGCACAAAGATATATACTCTTTCCCTTCGAAGAATTCTAAAGGAACAAAGAAAATAATACACGATGTGCATGCTGACAGCCTACTCCTGGCTCAAATTCAAACTGGTTATCTCTCTCAAGCATATTATTAGTCACAAAAGGTAGTAATACATGCTCAAGAACCTTACTAAATGTGCAAGAGACAGTAACAGGCCGGTAAAAAGAGCAAATTAAAAGAGAATTTCTTCTCTTTAAAATTGACAAAACAGTACTACACAAAAAACTCTCCGGTACACTAAAAGTACAAATAAACATCTGGAAAAGAAGGTGTAGATGGTCAATAAGGGGGGAGCAATCTAATCAAATGTGAAATCTAGATATACCATTATAATGAACATTATCAGATTTAAGTGTCTTAATTGCTTCGACTATGTATGAAATAGAAATGGAAATACAAAAACGCTGAGATAGGGGGGGGGGGGTTACTAAAAATGGCAGAAAGAATGAGTATACAAAGAATGCACACGGTATTTAACATTAGAAAAAATAGACAAGTAGTGGTCATGCCAAGCAGATGCAGGAAGACAATCACTGCTTGGCATATCACTTCTAATCGGCTCACAGTTAACAACATTTCGCCATTCCCTCTTTGACACTGGAAAATCCATACCACGATAACGCATTAACTTAAGATATTTTTAAGAAGGTTAATGCTAATGCCTGTAAGAAGATGCTCCTGTAGACTGACCAAATCAAAATCATTCTAAAGCTCATCAATAACAAAGTCCTTGTCCTTTGTACCATTAATATTAAACGATATTATTGAAAACTCCAAAATCATTGCAAAATGGGGGAGCGCAACATTAGTTCCTTAGATACTGGGCAGAACATACTATATGACAGAATTTGCGCTAGGTTTGATACGCGCAGAGAATATATCGGTAATTTTCCTCTTAATTGCATTTGATAGTAAAGTTATTGTTATAGTATTGTTATTCATCAGGGGTGTTTTCATTGCATCTTTTTTATATCCTATATAATATTTTATTGTACAGTTTTTGATATTACGTTAAAAATGGAAGAACTTGCGTTAAAGTTTGAAAAACGTAGAGAATGTATCGGTAATTTTCCTCTTAATTGCATCCGATAGCATTGTTATTGTTATATTGTTGTTATTCATCAGAGGTGTTTTCATTGCATCTTTTTTATATCCTATATTGTATTTTGTTGTACAGTTTTTGATATTACGTTGAAAATGGAAGAACTTGCGTTAAAGTTTGAAAAGCGCAGGGAACGTATCGGTAATTTTTCTCTTAATTGCATCCGATAGTATTGTTATTGTTATATTGTTGTTATTCATCAGAGGTGTTTTCATTGCATCTTTTTTATATCCTATATATTATTTTGTTGTACAGTTTTTGATATTACGTTGAAAATGGAATAACTTGCGTTAAAGTTTGAAAAACATAGAGAATGTATCGTTAATTTCCTCTTAATTACATCCGATAGTATTGCATTGTTATTGTTATAGTATTGTCATTCATCAGAAGTGTTTTCATTACATCTTTTTTACATTCTATATTGTATTTTGTTGTAGTTTTAGATACGAGTTATTACGTTGAAAATGGAAGAATTTGCGTTAAGGTTTGAAAAGCGTAGAGAATATATTGTTGATTTTCCTCTTAATTGCACCAGATAGTATTATATAGTTATTGTTATAGTATTGTCATTCATCCTATGTTGTATTTTGTTGTACAGAGTTTTTGATATTACGTTGAAAATAGAAAAAATTTGCGTTAGTTTTGAAAAGCGCAGAGAACGTACCGGTAATTTCCCTCTTAATTGTATCCGATAGCATTGTTATTGTTATAGCACTGTTATTCATCAGAGGTGTTTTCATTGCATCTTTTTTATATCCTATGTTGTATTTCGTTGTACAGAGTTTTTGATATTAAGTTGAAAATGGAAGAACTTGCGTTAAGGTTTGAAAAGCGTAGAGTACTAGTGCGAAAGTAGACGGTAAACAGAATGGGAAAACAAGTAAGGCAGTATAAGGTAGTTAATTTCTATAAGAAGACATTGACAATCGCTGCATATTACAGTGATTTTCTTTTAGTCGGGGGGGGGGGGTTATTCAGCGTCAGAAAGGCGGAAATATTATCCCTTATTTAAATAATTATACTGCAAAATTCCACCAGCATTTTTGTAGAAGAAAAACGGAACAGTGACCCCATCTAATGATGCTTTCTAACTGTGCTCAAGAACCTTACATACTAATATAACCGAAGACCCTAAATTATATTATACCCATTTCAAACTCCATAAAATACTCAATTCCAAACTTACGCGAATGATCTGCCATATGAGCTGCAGAACTGAATGACGTTCCCCATTCGCAAAATCGTCCACTGTTATATTTTGTATGCAACCCCCACACGACTGGGCAGAAAATAATGCTAATTTTAAATTTTCCTGTGTTTCCTCCAAGGTCATACTTCCTTTATTGATGTAATTCTCGTTTATGGTGCCTGGGCAAGACTAATTTATAATCTTGCTAAAAAAAAAAAAAAAAAAAAAAAACACTAAATAATAGACAATAAATTAATGTTCACAACTGATTAACGAACATTTTCCACTTTGTCAATGTTAAACAAATTTCTTCAGATTAACGCCAACTTTCTTCTGATAACGTCACCTTTCTTCTAATTTCTTCTGATTAACGTCATTACTTTTTGAACAAGTTTCCATGCAGATATGAAATAGAATACCCCCAACTAACAATAAGTGATTTGCAGTAACAGAGTCCTTCAGAGAAACGCCCAAAGTGTCTGAGGGGGAAGAGGGGATCCTGGATTTGGAAAGGAAAAGATCAAAGTTTTCACACTGTAAGTTTACGGTATCTACCATTATTTCGGGTGACCTTTGAGCAAGAAGAACTTAAGTATTTTTTCTTCTAATCGTTGTGGAACTTGTACATTTAAAGTCTATACAGTAGCCAAAAAAACTTCCAACCAAACAAAGATACAAGGCGACTTCTTTAAATTTAAACACTTCTAACATGAAACCTTCTTATCTCTTTAGTCCCAATAAACCCATATTTAATCACTTTTTAGCCTTTAAAACCAAATTGTGTTCAATTCAAATGATAGTTTAGCTGAAGATTGAGGGGTCATCCATTTTCCAGATACTGATTTGAGTTCTCTAAAAGTTGAAAAAAAATTGACTTTAGTGTTTCCACTAAAAATCGAACAAACCAAATCTCCCTCCATCGCCTCGTAAGTTTTACGAATACCCTTATTTTGTATATTCAAAAAAATCAAAGTGACCATTGCCACCCTCTTCCCATACGCTTTTGTGAGTTGGTGCCCATGAACAAATGCATTTGGTTGTGATGTTTCTTTTTAGAACAATCTTTCATAGCTTTGTCATAAATGGTCAATTATGGTTTATAACATGTCTTGGCTTACGTGGAGCCATAGTGGACGTTGCTTACCAGCCACATCCACTAGGGCTCTGGATTCAAAGAAAAAGCTAATTATGAGATTGCCAATTAAGACCAAAATATTAAATTGGACTGAAGAAAAAATCGAAAAGACGGAATCCCATTTGTCAATTTTACAGTCCGACAGTGATTGACAAAGACTGTAATTAAGGTTACACCGATTTTATAAAAGGGAGAATTGTCAATAAATTTTGCTTGTTAGTACCTTTTTCGATTTATTCACCTACCATCTACAAAAATAGATCATTGTGGAGCACTACAAAAAGAAAAAAGAAAAGAAAAAGTAACCAGCTTGAAAAAGGTAAAGATACAACACTCATAGTAATTCACGACACTCGAATAAATGCAGGTGAGAAACATCTCTATCCAATTTAGCGTTTAGCTCTGAATTATTTCGAATTCTAGACCATTGTTTGGATGGCTCTTTAAGACTATATTTTTCAAGGCGGGAATTCCTATATTCCGCTTTAGAATGTACAGTAAAAATTTTGCAAATTTATAGAAGCAGTTTTTGACGTTTTCAATGTCTTTCACTGACAGAATTTGGGATGCACCGGCAAGGTAGGTTATGCGCGGTGAGCATACTAAACAATAAATCGAGGCAAGAGATTTCCCGGAGTAGCTTCCGCGATTCGGCACTACAGACGCATAAGCACATTTACTGGCTTTAGTTGTTTGTTTAACAATGACTTGTCAAGTTTTAATGATTGTTTCCGCAATCATAATACCAAGATATCTCAGCTCCGATACCGTAGGAACAACATGATTTCCGAGAGTGACAGCATCACTTTGCCGTACATTAAAGGACAAAAATTCACAGTTATCAATATTAATAGAAAGCCCAACAGATTGAAAGTCACTTTCAATAGGTTGGAGTCAATCAAGGTTCTCTTGTAAGTCTGCTTTGGATCTACTGAGCAGAAGGACGTCGTCAGCGTATGCCAAGTACGACAAGTCAGTGCCATGCAATAGGAGAGAGGGCGACATACGGTCAAGGATCTTAGAGATGGCATGTTTGAAAATAAGAGGACTACGAAGGCTGCCTGGCCTCACACCTCTTCTGATTTTTACAGGATCAGAAATTGTTACCTTTCCACTTGGCCAACACAGTCGAATTTTCGCACCAAAATTTCAGAGTACTCACCATGCTCGAACTAACTCCATTGGGCAGTAGACGATTTATTGCTTGCATGTGATTGATGCTATCGAACGCCTTCGATATATCAATGGTGCACACATACAGAGGCGACTTTTTTCTTTCCGAGTCCATAAGTACGTTAGCCCGGAGGTGGTGAGCCTCCGGGCACCCAAGACCTTTCTGGAATCCAAGCTGATTGTCCTCAAATTGTCCAGTATCTAACTCAGAAAAGATCATATTTTTAAACACTTTGCTCAAGATGCACGAGACGGTTATGGGTCGATAAGATTTACATTTGTTTGGATCATTTCCTTTTTTGGCGACATATGAAATGACCCCTTTAAGGAAAAAGTTTGGAACGAAACCCCTGGTGATGCACGTCTGGAAGATGAGCTGAAGATGGAAATAGAAGCATTCAGGTAAGTGATTGAGGTGTTTTATTGAAAGACCGTCACTATCCATCCCATTCTTTGCATTAGAAAGTACTTTTTTGACAGCTAATTTTATCTTCTCAAGGGAAATGGTAACAACGCGATGCTGCCCTGAGAAACGTGAAAACCAGCTGGAAACTTCCGTTTCATATTGATTGGTTATAGTAAGATTCTCATCTCCTTACATTGAAGTATAGTAAGAGTGCCAATCATGTAATTTCAGAGAAGTACTAGATGAACGATCGTCTGGTCTGATTAGCCTTTGCCACCATTTTTTATTTCCAGTGAACTGTTGCCCAATAATTCGCTACCTCTTCATTTCAGCTTTATATTTGCGTTTTGTGCTCCGTTTCAGCTCAAATACAGCCCCACATAGCGGTCTACCACAAGCAATCCAAATGTTTAGCCAGGTTTTTGCTTGTCTTTTGGCCAACTGGAGTTCAGTGGATTCAGACCACATCGGTTTTTCTGTCCCAATTTTGGCTCGTCTTGTAGGAACCAATTTCGCTTCGGCAACTTTCATAGAATGGGTTACTTGATGGTGATAAAGAGTTAAAATCAACCACGGCTGAGACATTTGAAGGGCCAGAGCAGAGTAGATGAAACGGAACTTTGAAGCAACTTAGGACCGAAGCAACAGCGGTAAGGTAAAGGGGAATATTGCATTTCTCCCAATTCTGCTTATAGACCCACTTTCTTGAACAAGCGTAAATAGTGCTCTGTGTTGGCTGTATCTGAAACGAAAGTCCAGAATGGTCACTAATTGGATTATAAGTGCAAACTGTAACTGGAACACTAGAAATGGATGTGCATGACAGTACGTAGTCAATATTGGAGGTATGACCACTAGTATGGATGTACGTAAAATCCAGGGACTTCGGCCAAATCCTAAAAGTGGAGGGGGGGGCAATTCATAAAAATACAAGGTAGAATATGGTCCTTGCATGGGTCACAGTTGAGGTCCCCGGCAATTAGCCACTTACACCCACGAAGCTCAAGAGACTCCAAATGTTGTCTTAGGGCATCTGCTGCTTTTGGGAACTTTGTCAGAGAGACAGTACTGTTGTAGTTAGTATGTACAGAGATAGAGATAAGATGAGATTTATTTCTGGAAAACAGCTATCAAAAGCCCAAAAGGGCCGAATTAGCACTTTAGTGTCAAATAAAGTGAAAAAATAAGAACAAAAACAATCAAGCAACAACAGAAAATTATAAAAGGGTCAATGTCAAATACGTAAAAATGTTAAAAACAAAAACAGAATAAACTCATAAAATTAGAAGGCCAATTTCAACACAGCAAAAATATAAAAATCATTAAAATATCAGATAGAATATGGTTCTTGTATGGGTCACAGTGGAGGTCCCCGGAAATTATCCACTTACACCCACGAAGCTCAAGAGACTCCAAATGTTTTCTAGGGCATCTGCTGCTTTTGAGAACTTTGTCAGAGAGACAGTATTGTTGTAGTTAGTAGGTATGTGTATGTTGATGAACTCAATTCCCTCAACAGAGACGCACAACAGACTACTGCTCCTAATAGTCGGCTTAGCCAAAAGTTCCTTCCTAGTGTATATTGCCAAGCCTCCAGACGGACGTCCTGCCGTAGATCTCGCCGGCTCTAAAAAGACAACGTGGGACCGGGATCTGTTCAGGAAGTTTATATTCATCCCAGAGAGCATATGCTCCTGGATAAATAGTACGTCATAAACTTGAAGAAGATCATTTATGTCTTTTTCTTTGTTGCGAGAACCATTGATATTCAAACTAAAAACTTTTAGAAATCTATTCATTGATTATTTTTGTTCCTCAGAATCTCTCTCAATTTAGGGCATCTTAGGCTGAAGCAGACATGAGGTCCGTTGCAAGAAGTACATTTGAGGTCTCCGTTACACGGTGCACCTTTGTTACTAGAGTGTGGTCCGGAACATCTTGCACATCTGGGACTGTTTTTGCAGTTTTCAATGAGATGATCGAAGCTCTGGCATCTGAAACGCCTTCGGAGGGCCTCCATGTACTTATCTACCCGGAAAAAGTCGTATCCAAGCTTGATTACGTTAGACATTACAAAGCTCATGATGTGTCTATTTTTGAAAGTCAGTCTGATTGTTTTACTTCGTCCAAAACAGAAAGCTTCCTCGAAGAGGCCTGGATTATATTTGGCAACTTTGCTAGCATCTACTTCTATAGGAATTCTTCTTATTATGCCATAAGATTTTTCTTCCCTGAGTTTGCATTTGATGCAGCTGCCACTTGGCCAATTTGCCGAAAGGACACTAGGAGCTTCAACACAAAAAGCTTTTGCTTTTACAACAGCGCTGAATTTAACTTGTAATTTATTGTTTTTTAATTACCTGACCTCTTGAATCCCATCTTTGGACTGAAGTTGACTAAGTCTTTGTAGTCTAGTCAGGAGATCCATTGACGGAGCTTCTTCTATAATTACAGTACAAGTTGGAGGCTTGTTGTCCGCTAGGGCTGTAGCTCCAGCATCTGGGCAAGTTGTAAATTTAACACCCGTCGTATACTGTTTTATCACAGCTGAGCTCTTCAGATCCCGAATTTCGCCTAGCAGGATAGAGAAGTTGGTCTCAGGGACCTGTGGGACTTCAGATGGGTGAGTGATGACGAAAGTTTGGAAGTGGGATATTATTCCCATCACATTCAGCTGGCAAGTCTAATATTTCTGATGTTGCTGAGTCTTTTGTGCGGCTTCTTTTGGCTATAGCTACTCTTTCAGGGAATGCTAGTTGAAGGAGTTCGAATTTAGCGTGCGTCGCGTAATGCTGCTAAATCAAAGAAGTCACAAGTCATTTTCGACAGCAACGTTAGATTCAACTTTCTGTTTGACTGAAGAAAGTTCAGGGTTAGTTTGAGGTATAGAGACGTCTTTGCCATGTTGAGCACCGATAACCAAGGGAAGCGTAGGTCCTCGCTACCTAGTCCTCGCTACCTATTCTCCGCAATTTAAGGTAGACTCCACTCCCCGCAGGTACCACGGCACTTGCAACAAGTAACCTCCCCTCTTCTGCTTGCTTATTCGGGAAGATTAGAAAATTGGCAAAAATAGTCATCAAAATTTTTGATTTGAGCTTTTCTGTTTTTTTCTGAAAATCTTACATAGCAGGGGAAGCGATGATTCCCGTTCACCTAAGCCCCGCAATTAAAGGGAGGTCCCTCCCGGCGGGTAAGCCGGCCCTTGCGACGGACAACAGTTCCTCTTCTGTCCGCTTAGTAGTAAAATGACCTATTTTGTTATCGGCACTTTCGTCTCAGATTTCGACACACTGAAAAATATAGCACCGACAGTGTTGTATCGGCAAAACTGCGTTGGCAACCAATTATTGACAGCATCGCAAAGATAATTCAAATCCTCTGGGAATTCAGGCTTTTAAGTCTATTTACGGGGAAAAGGGAGATAATTCACAGGTAAATTGTATTTGAAAAGACACTAAGTGTGTACTAATCACTTGTAATAAACAAAAACTAGGAATAATGTCTTTGCCTCACAATAGAGTCAATAATCCATTCTGTTATTTTCACTGTAACACATGTGTTTGTTTATATCTAAAAGGGTATATATATATATATATATATATATATATATATATATATATATATATATATATATATATATATATATATATATATATATATATATATATATATATATATATATATATATATTTATATATATATATATATATATCTATATATATATATATTTATTATATATATATATATATATATATATATATATATATATATATATATATATATATATATATATATATATATATATATATATATATATATATATATATATATATATATATATATATATATATATATATATATATATATAAATCTCCGGCATTTTTATTGGAGGGGCAAGAGGGGTCCATATCTGGATAGTCAAAGGGCATGGGATGCATATCATTTTTTTCCTCCACATTATGGGGGGGGGGGGTAAGTGCCCCCTTGCTACCCCCAGACGACGCCCCTGTATATATATATATATATATATATATATATATATATATATATATATATATATATATATATGCACATCATCTTAAGTATTGGGGTATGCTTATCAAGTCCAATAACAGTACTACTACTACAAACAACTCACCCCAGCACCATGCCAAATGAGGCCAACACAGCTATGCACGCCCCCCCCCCACCCCATCGCAATCCACACAAAGGCTCCCTCTTTACACCTTCCAAGAAAGTTTCTATTCCTCTTAAATCTTTCCTGATGACATCCTCTCTAGCCAACCACGGACGACCTGTTTTCCGTTTAGCCATATACAGTTGGCCAAAAAGGACAATCTTTTGCCCTCTCTTATCTTTCATCCACAGAAAGTGCCATAGCTAAATCAACATTTACTACATCATAGCCCTAAAAAGCTGGATTGAACAGCACTTTTTGTACAGCCTACTGTTTGAAATACGGTCAACCGGTCGGGTACCAAAGACAACCCATTGGCGATTTTTCGGCGAAACATCAACTTTTTCAAAATATCAATTTTTTGAAGCGCACATGCTTCAGAATCATCATGACCACTGTCATCAATGTCGCTTCCAATATTCTAAACTTGGTTTGCAAGATTAGATAAATTTTCAAACTTATTCTAGCACCCTGAATTCGCAAAACCTCTGAAATTTCATTCATTTTGCTTAAACTTTCATGTAGGATGCTTAAATAATCATTATAATCTAAGTACAGAAAAGCCTTTCCTCCCCATTTCATTCCGTGTTCTCCCATTGCCATTGCTGTGCTCTTTAAGACACATCCGTCAAAATTATCCATATCAAGAACGATATAACACAGCCTGGTTTAATACGCTTAACTCCTGATTTAATACGAAACCAGCTGCATTTCTCATTGCCTTCCTTAACCACAAAAGTGTTATTCTCGTATATAGCTCTCATCAATTTAATGTATTTGTCTGGTATACCGTACAAGGATGAGACCGTTGCTAAAACTCTCCTATCCACAGAATCGAACCCTTGCTCATAATCTATAAAACTGACTACCAAAGGTCTTTGACAACCCAGGCCTTTCTAAAACCACACCATTCTTCTCTCATCATTTTGTCAACAGCATCTCTTAATCTAAAAAGCATCATATCACTAACAAAATTGCAACCAACAGAGACCAGGCTAATGCCTCAATAATTACCACACTCACTCTTATCACCTTTCTAATAAAGTGTTTTAATTAGGATTTTCCTAAAGTCACTAATACCCTTTAAACTATTAGCAAAAAAGCTAATAGATGGATACAATATTCCGTCTTTGCTCTAATATAAACTTGATAAAACCAATCTTTGTTTTAGGCGAAGAAACCTATTTAGAATTAGCAACGTGTTTTATAAAAGCCAGTTTCTGGATCATATTTCTTCTGAGTGATCTGATCCTGCGATCCTAATTTGGAACAAAAAACAATTCCAAACATCCTCACTGAGGAATCATAATTAAGAGAAGTAATATTCACAGCAACATTTGGTATGGATGCATGTTTTTGCCAAGTAAATAGCATTGTTTTGGTTTTGGAAGTGGAGATAGATAAACGTAATCCTTCTGAGAAGCAAGAGATAAAGTTAACATCTTGTTGAAGATCTTTGACTAATTCAAAGATATTGCGTTGTACCTTCCATATTACTGGGTCGTCTGCATAAAACCCAAACGACGCATCCTCCTTCTCTCACTGTAAAAGTCTAAACCTACTGCGTGATTGGCACTTTACTGAAAATTATATGCATCTTGAACAGTCGTGGAAATTATAAACAACATCAAATTGAATATTTGATATATAATGATATTCGTTGTTGAAAGATCCATCAGTTCAAGAATTTATTTCCCTCTATTTTATTTTCATTTTCAATGCTGTAAGAACTGGAAAAGAAAATATTTGTAATACGATTCGTTTTCAGTGAAACGCCAATGACCCAGTAGGTTTTTGTTTTTTATTTACAGTTAAGGATAGGGGCAGTATCCAAACTCTTGTTCGTAGTAAAACTATATTCGTCTTGAACAACTTGGGAAAGAACTAATAAATTAAACTGAATATTTGATATATAATGATATCAATTGCAGAATGCTCATCAGTTCAAAATTTTATTATAACTTCAATGTTTATTTTCAATACTAAGTACAAAAGAAAATATTTGTAATAAAATAGGTTTTCAGTCAGAAATGTCTGACTTCTGTCATATCTAGATTGTTTTTTTATGTGAGGATATCCCAATTTCCCTAAAAAAAATATGGAGCCGTTTTCAAGAACATACATACATACATATATAATTACATACATTCACAATTTTTGCTCACATATAAAGATGGTTGCCTATATGTTTTAATTTTGATGTCCTTGGTACTTTAAGTTGTCAAGGTTCTTCGTAATTAAAAAAAAAAAAATACTTACCACAACAAAATGCCGTCTTTGACAGCATCAAAAAGCGATTCTTCCGTAATCGGTAGTAAATGATTCAAATCTGAATCCTCACTAAATTTCGCATTTATCCAAATAGAAAAGGACGAAGTGAAATTGTGCGAATCCAGTTCTTCAGTGCAAAGTAAATGAGTTGCAGCAATTCTTTTCAAAGTCTCTATAAAGATAAGTTAGAAAGAATAACTCATTTTTTATTTGCCTTTAATTTTTTACTTCCAAAATTGTTTTATGCTTACAGCATGTGTTTTCTTCTAGATGGAGGGGCAGTAGCCCTCGACTCTTCCCTCTGGTTACCCACACCAATCCCATGTGGATATTATTGTATATTAATATATGAATACTAAAAAATATTCAATATATTAGAAATTAATTTTAAGTTTGGAGTTTTGATCAACTAATACAAAAGATAAATTTTTCCAGCTTTCTGAAAAATATTGATTATTTATAACAATGATTAAAATATTGATTAATTACGATAACCCTTTGATTTAAAATAGTCTCATCAGACCAAAAATCCATGTCTGTATGATACCTTTATCTTTTAAATCACAAATTAGACGCTGTTCACACTGATCATATTTCAATAATCCACTAGATCATTGAAATCTAGCTAGAATACACCACTCCAGGGCATGATTTAGGGTCTGAGTTCATTCCTGAAAGTTTCACTCTCCTAGTGCAACTATTTTCCAAGATAGTGAAAAGCACCTCAGCTAGAATCATTCCTTGTCTAGATGTCCAAAAGGCTAAGGGTATGAAGGTGAAGCTTTCTGGAAATGTTGAAGGGAGGGTTGGACTAAATCAAAACACGTTGTGTGTAAACCACAGTATAAAGATAATATAACAGTAAGCTTAAGGCTGATGCTTTTTGGCCCTTCATTCTCGATGTGTACAAACAGCTCCTCCCACTTAATATTTCATTAGCGGGTTAGTATGTATTTGCTATTCACTGAAAAATGTTTCGAAATTGTATTATTCGTAATTGCGAAAGCAGAAAGAAACTTGGTGAGCTGGCGAAGTGGTTTGCAACTGTCCCATCTCAAAGGTATGACTTAATTTATATACAAATTATAACTTAATCTATTATTTATGTACAGTGGACTTATAACTGAGTGGCCTATGTAGTATTTCTAAAAAGGGGGCGAGGGTTGATTAAATTTGTGAAAATAAGGAAATTTCTAGTGTTTACTTCTAATCAATACTGCAACAGAGAAATAGCCGACATTTCATAGTGGAGAGGGATCCACGAAGTGGCGGGAGTATTTGAAATTTGCCACAAAATCTTTTACCACAAAGGGGCAACCAAATAGTTTTAACACAGATAAATGCAAATACTGAAAATCACAACAAAGCGAGTATTTCAAGGGGAAAAACGCCTCTCTTCTTCAGCGCGAAATGAAAAAATATAAGCCCCGCGTGTGCCGAAGAAAAAACAACCAAAAAAAAAAAAAAAACGCAGAAAGTCAATGTGAATGTGAAAAAAATGTCAAATTTCAAAAAAAGACTCATTCGATTGGAAATTCAAAGGACTAATGCTCTTTTTAATAGTCAGAAGTTATTTAAGGACAACTAACCCCCCTCTCACGCCCACCTTTTCCCCAAACACCATCCAATCAAATTTTGAGATAGCTATTTTGTTCAACTTAGTTGAAAGTTTTGGAAACTAGGTTTTTAAGGATGACAGCTACCCTAAATTATACCCTGGGGCAATATAAGGTTTTTTTTTATAGAAAGCGTTGTCGTAGAAGCTTCAAAAAAGGGCTTATTCGATGGGAAATTGAAATGGCTAGTGTCCTTTTTAATAGTCAAAAGTAATTGGAGGGCAACCACCCCCCTCTCCATTTCCCCAAACACATTAATCAAAATTTTGAGATAGCCATTTTTTTAATGTAGTTGAAAGTTCTGAAAAAGTAGGTCACTGGGGATGAACCCCCCCCCCCCCGCACAACCTTCAGGGCAAGGGTTGTTTTAAGGTTTTTACAGATAGCGTTGTCGTAGAAACTTAAAAAATTTAAAAAAATTTTGAAAAATTCAACTTTTTTTCCGATTGTGGGGCTAAGCTTAGGCAACGAATAGGTACTATTTGAAAGATAAAAATGGTTTTAAACGATTGTTTGCCAGTTATTTCAAGCAAATTTATGGTCCTATGTCAATTTTAAATTCTTGGTCAACCTTCTTAAGACCATAGGCGGGTGAGCTTTGTTTGCCTCTTTTTGAATTCATGATCAGCATGCCTAAGACTCTAGGCAGGCATGCCTTTCCAAAAACTACCCTGACAAGTAGGTGTCCAACAAGAGAGTTATGCATACTCCTGCCATTTACCCGTGCCCCATCCATTTAAACATTTTCCTCTCAATTCTGTCTTGGCTTTTCTCTGTATACAATTACCCAGCGTCTTGATGCAACCTAATGCAAAATACTTGATACCTTCAATTTACATTTTTTAAATGTAGTTGAAAGTTCTGAAAAAAATATGCCAATGAGGATGACATACCCCCCCCCCCCACAGCCTTCAGGGCAAGGGTTGTAAGTTATGCCCACGGGGCATATACGGTTTTTATAGAAAGTTTTGTCGTAGAAACTTCAAAAAGGGCTCATTTGATTTGAAATTGAAATATTCGAAAGTGAATGGAGAGCAACTAACCCCCCTCTCACGCCCACCATTTTCCCAAGCACATTCAATCAAAGTTTTGGGATAGCCATTTTGTTTAACGTAGTTGAAAGTTCGATAAATTATGTATTTGAGGATGATAAACCCCCGAGAAACCCCGGGGCAAAGGTTGTAAGTTATGCCCTGGGGGCATATAAGGTTTTTACAGATAGCGTTGTCATAGAAACTTCAAAAGGGGCTCATTCAATTGGAAATTGAGAGGGCTGGTGCCCTTTTTAATAGTCGAAAGTGATTGGAGGGTAACTAACCCCTTCCCACGCTCACCATTTCCCCAAACACATCCAATAAAAATTTTCAGATAGCCATTTTGTTCAACGTAGTTGTAAGGTTTGGAAATTATGCCTTTGAGGATGACCCCCCGTCCCCCCCCCCCTTAGCCCTCGGGACAAGGCCCGTAAGTTATGCCTTTGGCGCATTAAGCGTTTTTATAGAAATTTTTGTCGTAGAAGCTTAAAATAGCTCATTTGATTGGAAATTGAGAGGACTACTGCCTTTTTTATTAATCAAAAATGATCGGAGGGCAAATGTCTCTCTCCACCCCTGTCATTTTTTCAAACACTTCCAATCAAAATTTCGATATAGCCATTTTGTTAAGCCCATCAGAAAGGTCTGGAAATTATGTCTGAGGATAACAAATCCCCCAGCCCTCAGGAAAAGGGTTGTAAGTTTTGCCATGGGGACATATAAGGTTTTTATAGAAAGTGTGTTCATATAAACGTAAAAGGAGGCTTATTGGATTGGTAATCAGACGCTCTAGTGCCCTATTTAAGAGTCAAAGTGATCAGAGGGCAGCTACGCTCTCCCCCCTACACACACGTCATATTGTTCTGAAATACGTCTAGTAGAAATTTTGAGATAGTCATTCTATTTAAAATAGTCTAAACATCATATAACAAGGCTTTTGGGGTTGAAACAAACCCCAGAGACTAGGGGCAAGGGTTTTAAGTTAAGCCCAGGGGGTATTAAAGGTTTTTATGGAAGGGATGGTTGTTCAACTTCAGAAGAGGCTCACTTTTTCCCTGAAAAAGACTATATCAATATAAAACGAACATTCAGAAACCGAATTTCCAGAACTTTCAACTACATTGAACAAAATGGCTATCTAAAAACTTTGATTGGATGCGTTTGGGGAAAAGGTGGGCGTGAGAGGGGGGGGAGGGGTTAGTTGCCCTCCAATCACTTTCGACTATTAAAAAGGGCACTAACCCTTTTGAATTTCAAACCGAATGAGCTACTTTTGAAGTTTCTACGACAACACTTTTTATAAAAGCTTATATACCCCCAGGGCATGAGTTACAATCCTTACACTGAGGACTGTGGAGGAGTGTCCTCCTCAAAATCATAATTTCTATCTGGAAATCAACTACGCTGAACAAAATGGCTATTTTAAAATTTAGATTGGCTGCGTTTCGGGAAATAGTGGGCGCGAAATGGATGTTAGTTACCTTCCAATCACTTTCGACTATTAAAAAAGCACAAGCCACTCCAATTTCCAAATGAATAAGTCCTTTTCGAAGTTTCTACGACAACTTCTTCGATATGAAGTGCCCTGGTCTAAAGAAAAAAAAATAAATACATTATATAAGATTCATTGAGCTTAGTTTTGATCGTTGAAGGCTACAAGCCTGAGAAAATTTGCCTAATTTTAGAAAAAAACCGGGAGAAAAAACCCCCAAGAGTAAATGAACATTAATAAATATCACACGATCAGAATCGACGGATCAAATAACTCTAATTTAGAGGTATCAATCCCCTCCTTCTCAAAAAACGTGAAATTTTACATATTTTGCCAATAGAAATATCCCAGATGCGTGTTTTTTTCCCAGGGGCGATTGCGTTAAACCAGTGGTCCCACAATATCGGGAGAGGACTCATTTAGACAGAGATTAAAATTGCTAGTGCTCCTTATAGGTGACCAAAAAGATTGGAGTGCATCTAGCCCCCGTCCCAGGCCCCATTTTGACTAAAGTAGCTTAATCCAAATTTTGAGGTAGCCATTTTGTTCAGCATAATTGAAAGGTCCAGTAACTACGCCTTTGGAGATAACTTGAGCCCCCATAGCCCGTGGGGACAGGTCTTCAAGTTCTAAAACTTACGCATTGTTTACGCATAGTATATATTATTGGGCGGAGGGTTACTTTTTCGCTGGGGAATTTTCTGCGGGGAGAATTTTCAGTGGGGAGTGAAGTTTACAGTGCTGAACATTAAAGAGAAAATTTTGCACGGGAGGAATTTGCTAGAATTCCAATGCGATTTTTTTTTATAAGTCCTGCTTTCTATTTGCCGACTCAGTTTAACATGTAAAGATGTTAATAGTAATTGTCTGGGGTAAATTTTCGCCAAGATTGGATTGTCTAGAGGATTTTTCCGTGGAGGGGTAGCCGAATTTCCCGGCATTATTTAAAAGCGATCAGAAGTAAATTAAGCACACGTTCTTTTCAAATGAAAATAAGGAGCAACATTAAAACTTAAAACAAACAGAAAGTATTACTTGTATTAGGGGTGCCCCCACCTCAATACCTCACTCTTTACGCTAAAGTTTGACTTTTTGTCCCAGTTCTTCAAGAATGACTCCAGAAAAGCAAGTTTCGGTTAGCTAGAACAATAAGATTTTTTAATAATACTAAAAAACTTTAGCGCTTAGAGCAAGCTATTGAGGAGGGGACTACCCCCCTCATATACGTAATAATTTCTGTTCGTTTGAATTTTTAATGTCGCTCTCTACTTTCAGTTGAAAATGATTTTGTTTCTATTTAATATCGAATCTTGACAACAAAACAAAGTTAATTAGCTTAGTTCGGTATATAGCATAATATACCATTACAGTGGGACTAGGATGCTTCTTCAAGGGTAATGATTGGTATATTTGGAATTTGTGAGCTAAACGGCAGAGCAAGGGGAGTGTTTATCTTTTGACTGCAAAGCTAGATTTTCATCATTATTCTCAAACACTTCAACTTAAAAAATCGATAATTTCACTTAAGGCCAATAACTAGGCCTGGCAATTTGTCACTTAAGAATTAGTGGCAGCTGCAAATGCTTTCTTCAATTAGATATAACTGTAATGGATGCTACAGGTAGAACATTATTTTCCTGAAACCAAATTCTCTTTGTCTTTGAAATTTAAAAATCTGCAGTAATTGAAAATTATCTCTTAAATTGAGGACTCTAACTAGTACTGTAGGCAAAATATGCATTAACATGTAGCATTTTTAGAGTTTGGTGCAAAAAAAGTTTTTCTGTGTTTAAAAAGACTAATAGATATCAGACAAACAAGTAAATCCACTTAAAGCTATAAATACCAACAGCAAAACTGAATTAACATGAAAAATAGGTTTGTGATGCATCAAAAGCAAGGTCACATCACAAGCCTTTCCTATATCTGCAAGGTTTTGACCTTGAAAATTAAACTTCATTCACCTGATTAAGACAAGTTTGATAGTAGGTTCTACTCCTTAAATGGAATAAAAATCCCCAAAGCATTTTCGCTTGGTGGTTGGTATTTTGAGGTGATTGGTTAGTTGTTGTAGTCCTTTAGATGTCAGTATATGCATGACAGAAGGCGAAATACCCTTTTTCAAATGGCATATTTATATATTTTTGTGTCAAAATGTGCATTCTATTCATGCAAATCGAAATTCACATCTAAGGAGAAGTTACATCACATCTTCTGAGCAAGAGAGGGATAGGTGTGCAACCCTTGTCTTTCCTACAGAAGAACTAAACAAACAAAGCAGTAAATTCTGACTGGGTTGGCTAATATTCAGTAATTATGAATTTTTTGATAGCGTATGTGTTCTAAAAAAGGAAATGGTGGAAACAGGGGCTATTAAGAACTAGGCTTAACAGTAAATCCCAAACTTTGATGGATTGTAGAGGGGGGGATGGGTTGTTTGGGTAATCAACTTGGACAAACTCTAAAATATTGGATATGATATGACATGCTTTTAAGTATTTTTATTGTAGAAACCCTCAGACCCCCTGAGTTTCAAGGTTTATGGGTAGTTTAGTTCCTACCTATATTTTCTACTGCCCAAGCTTAATAGATTTTTATTACTTAAAATTTTTACTGCAGTAGCTTAAAGTATTCCAAATTTTGGAACATCCTGATAGTTTCTTAGAGTAAAATTTGGGATACTTCCTTTTTTGAGGGAAGTATTAAATGAAGTATACATTCATTCTTCATTGCAGGTCATCTTCAATGGTCCTATGATGAATAAAAAATAGTCACCAGTAAGATGGGGAAAATCTTGAACACCAAATATTGAAAAATGTGCAGTTTAAATTGGTCAAGTTCTATCAAAGGCTTTGTTTGCAAATTAAATCATGGATCAATACCAGTGATCCTCTTCTGAATCAATACCAGTGATCCTCTTCTGAATCAGCTCAAATGTGTCGATTTGACAATCACCATTTCTGGTATGATTCCTCTTTGCTTTGGTGTACAGTAGATTTTCCGCAACTTTTCATTTTAATGGAGAATTTGTCAACACCAAGTGGAGGATGCTTCAGTATATTGATGATGACATCAAAAAACCCTCAAGCTCGAACCTGCGTGAGTTTGGTTGTTTTTAGGGTTTTGTAAGAACGAAGGTGGAAATTTGTTGTTCCAGACCCTCCCTAGGTTCGTGGCAGCATTGATGTCCCTGCCTTACTGCAGTACTTCAGAAAAAAAATAATAGTTTTCTCCGTTGAAGCTAATTAAGAGCCCCCTACGAAATAAGCTGGGCCCAACATCATTTTCTCTCTCATGCATGTGCAAATGTCCGTCCCAGATACATTCTGGGACATTCCTGATGCACTTATGTCAAAGGCAAAAGCGTGGGAGAAAACCGAACTAAAAGAACATTAATAATCAAAACTCCTTAAACTCAATAATTTGTTTTTATAATTAAACAAAGCCATTATGTTTTGTTGTCAGTTGAAACATTGTATTTTGTTATTTTTCATTCAAGTTTAAAATTTAGTGTAACTTTTTGCTGAATGAAAAAAAAATCTCCATGTTCTCAGAAAAAATCATCGAAGGGCAAATTGGCAGTGACAAACTTTATTGTACCAAATAGGCCCATTATCTATTAATTAATTTTTATAGCTAAGCATTTTCGTATTGTAGCAGTGTATTTTCATACCTAATTTGAGGTGAATTTATGCTTACTATTGGTATTTACATACTTAGATTAATTTATGCGTGCTACTGGTCACTGGTAGTCTCCAGAAAAAAGAAAAGCATTTTTCATAACAAACGAATTTAAAATGCTATTTTCACACGGACTTTGTTCACAGAGCTAATTAAAATTTATATTTTAAGTTTTCATTCCCAGAAATTGCATATATTTGAACTTCAAAGAGAAAGAGGAAATTACTTTAAAAAGAATTCCTTGACTACATTGGATTTTATGATTATTTTGCATAAAACAGACCAGATTACTCTCGAACCTGTTCAAAAAAAGGTGACAAAATGCATAAAGAATCTCAATGATAAAGTGTATGCATGCCAACTGCAGAGCCTGAACGCACCAACTTTGACATGCCGTCGACACAAAGGCGATACGACAATGACCTATAAGTTGCTCCAGTCTGACAACAAAGATGTCTTTGAAACTGTCTGGTTGTCAAGTACCAGAGGTCATTCAGCAAAGCTGTTCACAAGCGTGCCAAGACAAAAAAAAATCTTTTACAATCAAATCATAAGTCTGTGGAACAGCCTAAGCTAGAGAATGGTGAGATCTACAATAATCGATAGCTCCAAATCAAAACTTGACAAGAACTAGGTGACAAAACCATGGCTCACTCAATGGGATGCAGTAAATGTCCCGCGGCTCCATCATCACAAACTGGCGTACATTGGATTTGTCTATATTTCCAGCAAATGCACTTTAGGTAAGAACTTTAAGAGCCATTGAAAAAGTAAAGTGGGGTTTTTAGTAATCACACTAAAAAGGGATACAATTCAATAACCAATAAAGTTAAACTGTATTGTTATAGGATTAAAGTTGAAATTCCTCTTTAAGTGATAATCAATAAGCATTTTTTTTTGTCTTTAAGGATTATTTCAAGCTAAAATCCAGTCTGTATAACAGTAGGCCTAGAGTAGCTTAAAGAAATCTTGGTACCTTAGGTAGGCCAGTCAACTTTGAGCTGGTAAGCTAACAGGTGCAAAGGGTCTGCTGTATTTACCCTCCCTTGCATTTTAAAGTACTTTGAGACAAGACTGGAGAAATTTAGGATAGGCAAAACAAGGAACATAATCACCAAATGGTAAATGGTGATAAACTTTTCCCCATTTGCGCCAATCACCACTCTCATAAGTTTCTTATATTTAATGATGTCAGCCGAATTTAAAAAGTTTAATCTTATCTTTAAGAAACTGTAAGGTCATTCTTCTTCTATTTAACAGCAGGCGGGCTTTTCAGTGATACTATTTAGCCCTTTTCCTTTTGCTTCACTCTGTGGGCTACAGAGCTACTGGCTTGATTGCCTCATATTTATTAGATAATTTCAGATATCTTTCAGTAGATCTTTCGACTCAAGGAGTTCAATTATTAGATGACAGATGTCGATTTCTATGCTCTGTGTGCAGGTATAGTTGGCAAGGCTCTTGGCTGATAGTGAGATTTTGTGGTGTTTGAGGCATTTAAACAGTTTACAAAGCAAGGTATGTTGTGCAGACGTCAGTATATTACATTCAAATAGGCAATGGTCAATTGTTTCATTATTCATATTGCAATGCCTGCAAAGAGGGGACAGGGGAATTGAACCACTTGAATTAGAAAACTTATACGAGAATGCAAGAAAATTTAGTCCATTTGTTCCAGAACAAATTCTATGATAAATTTTAGAAAAATACTTATTGGGAAAGGGGGAAAGGATAGGATTAATCTTATTAAAATTAATATCTGATAGCCTCAATCGGTAAATATCTCTAATCAGGATTGGTCTCCCACTTGGCTGGTCAATATTTATAGCATTTTTTGCTATTTCATCAACCTCATGATTATCACTTATGCCAGAGTGGATAGGAATATACTAAAAATAAGTTCTTATGCCACTTGAAGCAAAATTATCTATAATACTGAGACAATGATAAGTGTCAATGTCCAACTTATACTGAGGAGCTGAGGCCAGCAACTCAAGGCTTGATAAAGAGTCAGAATATACAATAATATTATTTGAATTTGCAATCAAAGGTTGGTTTTCTTTAAGGTGTTCTAATGCCATGATTATCGCAATTAACTCAGCATACATTATAGATAAATTATTATATAATCTCTCGCCCACTGCAATTTTCAGGTGAGGAAGGAAAGCACCATTTGCTACCTTCTCATTAATTTTTGACCCATCAACAAATATTTGGAAGTGATTTTTATAGATAATTGTATTAAGTTCAGCAAATTTTTTCTGGACAAAAGCAATGGGGGTTTAATCTTTATTCCACTTTGAGAAATCAGTATCTATTATGGGAATTGACCAATTTCAAGGAGGGGATTGGGGAAAGTGGGTGCAATAGACTTTGCTGGTACAGGGAACTTCTTCTGAATATTGGCATACTTATCTGCTATGCCTCTATACATGGCTGGATTTCTTAACCAATTATGTAGGGTGTGTGAGCTATTTGATTCAATTTTTGTAAGATGTTTTGTCAAGAGAAAGCTACGTCTCTCCCTTATTGTTATTAATCCTCTCTCCATAAGCAGAAACTTGATGCTTGTGGGTTTCTCAAGACCATATATGAGACGTTTTGTATCATATTGAGTTGTTTCAATTTTTTGCATCCGGGTCTTTGCAAAAGCACCATAGACGATGAGCCCATAGTCAATATGGGGTCTTATATGTGATTTATAAAACTGGAGTAAGGTTTTCTCCTTACAGCCCCAGGGTGTGGAAAGAAGTCTTTTTGGTATATATGTTTTTCTATAGCATTTTTTTATTGTGTTTGAAATGTGGAGGTGGAAATTAAGTTTTTGGTCAAGCATGAGACCTAGGTAATTAATATGATTATCTTCTGGAATAGTTGTTTTATATAGAGTTAGTTTTGCATTAACATGGTTTCGCTTTCGATGAAATTGGATTATTTTTGACTTGGTAGGTGCAATGGGTAAATCTGAATGTTGAGAGAATTTTTCAAATTGGAAAGAGGAGGCAACTGAGGACTGCTCTTTGAGGTAGGCCTTTGGTTATTGTCTTTTGGGGTGAAGAGGCTGAACCAACACAAACAATGAAACTTCGCACTCCTATAAAGGATTTTATAAAAGATACTAGCTTGGGGGGTAGTCCAAGGTTTGCAAGTTTGTTTAAAAGGATTTGGTAGTTCATATTGTCATATGCCCCTTTCAAAATCTAGGAAAGCTGCAACTAGGACATTATTTTTTTAGAATGATTCATTTATTGCATTTGTTAGCAAAATGAAAGCATCTGTTGAGGAGTGGTGTTTACTGAATCCAGTTTAAGTGTGAGGGATCAGATTATTTTTTTTCAACAAATCAGGAGTCTGTGATAGATCACTTTCTCCATGAATTTCCCCATCACAGGAGTAATCATTATGGGCCTATAGGACTCAGGGTTAACTTTGGGTTTATTTTTCTTTAGGATTATTAGGAGGGACAAACATTTCCATATATTGGGGAACATAGAACATGCCCAAGCGTGATTATAAAAATTTAGCAGTTCTTGTTTGTATGAAGGGGTGAGATTCTTTATCCATGTAGGGTGTATATTGTCATAGCTGCCGCTCATTGTGGTCTTAATATGATTTATTGCATTATTCATTTCCTGGATTGAAAATGGACTAGTTATATACTCGGATCCTGGGCGTGGTTGGTAACTTGGATTCATAGGAATTGAGGACATTTTTCTTTGATTATTTGTTGTTAGCTTATTAACAAATAGAGTTGAAAATAGGTCAGCCTTTTAATTATCATTGTTATAATGGGTATTACTAAGTGTAGGCTCATGAAGGGGAGGTTGGGATAAATCTGTTTACCGCAGATGTGGCTTATGAAATTATATATAATTGGTCCATGCGTTTCTCTGGAGAGATTATTTGCAAAATTATTCCAGTAGTTATATTTAGCATTTATTATAGTCCTTTTTAGATTCGATTCTGCTTGTAATTTTTTTAAATATGTAGTAGGTGATGGTTTTTTTTTATGAATTCTGTCCTAGCTTCCTTTTTTATTCTCCATTTATTTTGGCACTCATTTGTCCACCATGCTTTAGGAATGTGTTTAGGGAAGGTTTTCTTGGGTGTTGTCCTGAGGATAGCATGATTAGCTGTATTTATTAGTAAAGATGTCAAGACTTCAGCATGTGTGTCAACTGTTGTTTTTGAAATGCATGAAGTTTGGGTGAAACTTGTAATTTCATCATTTAGCTTATTTTGGAACATAGACCAATTTGCTTTAGTGTTGATATATTTGGAGGTGTGTAATAGAGTTTTAGCAGGTTCATTTAGGGAGCAAACTATAGAAAAGTGGTCAGTACATTGACTATCAATTTTATTTATATATTTTTTATTCAAAATATTTAATGACACAATTTGTAGGTCAACTATGGAGAATCTGCCACTTTTAGGGTTGAAATATGTATTCAGGTTTGGAGGGGTAGCAGCAGCTAATTCATTATTATTTGAAGTCATATGCTCAATCAATTTACCAGCTTTATTTGCTGGTTTATTCCCCCACAAAAAGCTGTGGGCATTGAAATCTCCACAAATAATGCTATTTTTTAACATATTAGAATTATTTATATAATTAAAGAAATCCATGGCATCTGTAGTTTGGCCATTAGGGTTATAAAAGCTTATTATGTATTATTCAGCCAAACACTGATACCAATTGCATCAACATCATTTGCAAAATCTAGAAAATTGATGCCACAGAATTTTATATTATTCTTAACTAATAAAGCTACTCCACCTCCTTTTCTCTCTGATGATCTATCCTTTCTCAGGATAGTATATCCCAGAGACTTAATTTGTTGATTTTGGGTTAAATGATTTTCCTGGAGGCAAACAATATTAATGGCATTATTATTCATAAAAGATATTAGTTCATTTAGCTTATTTTCAGTGAGTGATCTTATGTTCCACTGGAGTATTGATATGTGTTGTGTTGTTGATTTATTTTTCATATGACTGTGTATCAATGTTCAGCTTTGTTAAAAGTAAAGCAAGATCTTTATTTGTTTGAATGAGCATATCATCAGGGATGTAGATTTTTGCCAATTCTGCAATGATTTTTGTTTTCTGTAGTTGATGTATGTTCATGGCCTGAACTGCATTACAGTTTAGAATGAATAAGCATATATTTGGGGATTACACGTTTGGTTGTGCATCCTGTTTGTCAGTTAAGGGATTAATTCCTGGTAGTGTTTCTGGTTTGTTTCTTCTTGGGAGGGGGGGCAGGCTGAACTCATCTCACCGGACTAGGTGGCTTGTGGACTTGGTGATTCCTTCTGGTTGTGTGTGGATGTGAGCGAGGGGGCTGAGAGGATGGTGTTTTAGACAGGGTACTTGATGCATTGGGGGCGTTTGTCGTGGGGGTTTTTGTTGGTTTCATTACTGGTCATTTCTGAAGCAAATTTTAACTTACGCTTCTTCTTCTTATTACACTGTTTCTTTGATTTCCTCTTTGAAGGACCTTATTCACCAGACAGAGCACCTTCTGAATCACTGCTTAGTCTTTTTCGTTTTGCACTAGCATCATGACCATTTGGACTATCTGAACACAACCTGGATTGACTCATTGGTTGACTCATGCCAATTGTTGTGCTCTTCAATCTTTGCAGGACCACACTATTCAAATCAAACTAAAAAAAAAAAAAAAAAAAAAACATAATTTGCACAACAGCAACTTGTTAATGTGAAAACTGAATATAGGAATACTGGCAAATTTGTGAAATAAATCATTTATTAGCACCAATACTTGTCACTTCCAACTAATATTTATCCTTAATGGCTGGGCACATGTAGCTGATTTTGGGAACTAATTTCCAAATCCATGCCAATTTCAAAAGAAATTGGCGTCAATTGGAGGTTTCTAGTTTTCTAATTTTCAGCACCAATTTACAAAAATTTTCTAGTTTTCAGAGCCATTTTACAAAATCAGACCCTTATCAGGAATAAGAAATAAGACACATTAAACAATAAAACAATGATAATAAAAACATAAACTTAATGTATAGCTAGGGTAAATACTTGGTTTTGGGGAGCTACCAATAATCAGGAATAGCAATCAAACTAACACACAAAACTATAAATTATCGAAATAAAAATATAGAATCAGGAAGATTCAAGTCATAACCAGGTTAAAGAGGGTGAGGGGGATATAATTGTACTTCTGTAAGACATGAAATTTCAGTGTTGAACTAGCTCTCAAAGGGAATACACCTGTTTGAACTTTTGAATTGATTGAACTTATTCTTTAACCTTGAATTAATTCAGTGATTACAGAAGTTGTGCAATTGGGGTGTTTGCCAGATAACGTCATAGCAGTGACAGTTTTTCCTTTTTAATAAGGATAATTTTAATATAGAAATTTGGGATGTCAGAATAAAGTGGAAAAAACTGACAGGCTACCATGTTCCACCGGCCCCCCTCCAATAAAGGTGTCTGCCTCTGCATTGCGTGGTCCTGTCTACTAAAGATAAGTCTCTTTTCGAGTTATTATATATTTTTTTCATCATGGTACAGTTTCAGAAGGGAAATTTAGCAGTAGCTCAGTTCAAGGGATATCCACTCTGGCCAGTCTGGATTGTTAACATAACAAACTAAAAAGAGTCTACACCAAAATGAATTGTTTTTTGCTATGGATCCCATGATTTTCAGACTGTGGTGGAAGAGAATCTTCTTTCATATAATGGAAATTATGCAGAAGCTTCAAAAAAAAGCTAAGGGCATTAGTCATGCTTTTTGTGAGTGTGAATCTTCTCTGGATCTTTACTATACATTTATGAAAAAGAAAACTGCAAAAGGTGCAGGTACTGATTCAACTGCTTTGAGCAAATCATCTGCAATCCAAAAGCAGCTTACTTTAGTCCAAGATAAAGTTACAAAGCTTAAATTTGGCCTAGTAAAAGAAATAGATCAGGGAAAAGTGGTTTCCCTGACAGGAGTAGCAGGTTCATTGCGAGAAGCTGGTCTGAACCCTGAACTGATTGTTTTGGATTCAATCACTCTAGAATACTATATAAAGTTTGAGAAAATAGAAAAATTGTTTTCATCTCTAGATAGCCAGATTCAGTCATCAGAGCTTTGGGTGGCTACTATTGAGGAAAAGCTGGATGATTACAAACAGGAGCCTTTACTTGATTCTTTAGTTTTTTTGGAGTGAAGCAGGACCCCGGAAATGACCTGGGTACTACTGTTCTTGATATAGTGAAGAAAATGGGTGTAAATGTCCAGAAAGAACAGTTGTTGTCTGTAAACTGTTTCAGACTTTTGAACGCTGCCCAGAATATCCAGACACCTATGACTGTTGCAATTATTGTGAATTTTGCAACAAAAGATATGGTGTATATTGTTTTCAGCAAAATCAAAGCTGACGAAATCGGGTGCATTTGTCACAGAATATCTTACAAAAATGAAAAAGACGATTTTTGAATATCCAGACACCTATGACAGTTGCACAGTTATTGTGAATTTTGCAATTAAAGATACGGTGTATATTGTTTTCAGCAAAATCAAAGCTGTCGAAATTGGGTGTATTTGTCACAGAATATCTTACAAAAATGAAAAAGGCGATTTTTGATGGCGCAAGAGACAGATATGGAGTAAGAGACATGGGGTCTGATCATGGCCGTGTTTACAAACGTGAGCAGGGTGATGGCCACCCAACAAAAATCCACTCACTTGTTGACACTCTTTATTGTCTTAGAAAAAGTTGATTATTTATGTTTTATTTTATTTGTTTGGAATTTGAATTTGAAAAAAAGAAAGTTCCAATTAGTGTGGTGTATAAGCTGTCCAATGCTCACCTGGATGAGTTTGTAGCAGGTTTTGATGAGCTGATGAGGTAGGTTTTGTCTACAAGAACATATTTTTTTTTTAATGAGCAAGTTCTCTACTCATTCTGCAACCTTAATTGATAATATTTTTGTGGGACCTAGCTATTTGAGCCAAAGCTACTAAGATACAATAGTATATCCAGGCTAGGATCACCTCCCTGTAATTGCTCACGTAACATTTCTTAAACAATGATGTATCCCAGCTAAGAAAATACTGAACATGAGCTGAAAAAGCAAAATTTCAGTAGCTTTGCTGAAGAGTTGAGCTGTATCAAGTGACACTTCGTCTTGGAGATTTCTGGTGATTTGTCTCAGGTGTATAATCAGTTCATGTATATTTTCCAACCAATTTATGAGAAAACATGTCCCTTGCATTTGACCAAACACAAGAGGGATGATCAACCCAAGCTGTGGATTATAGAGGCAATAATAGACAAGATGAAGAAAGGAACTTGTTATACAAGCAATCTCTTAATAGTCAGGATGACGCAGATTTTGCAGAATTTAAACAAGTGAGAAATAAATTGAACAGTATGAGAAGGCAAGCACATAAGTAGTATTTTGAAGAAACGTTTTCTGATAGCAAGGGAGAAACTAAAGCCACATGGCAGGTTATTAATGAGTTTATGGGAAATTGGAAAAGTAGTCAGTCACCTTGCATTGATATAAATAGAAGTTATGTGAGTGATAAGAACTAGTGATGCCATAATACATTCATTCATCCCTATCCCTTTTCCCATAGGATTTCAACAACATGCCCTCTCTGACTTTTCCCTTTTTTGTATAGAAACTCAATTAATAAAACTAAAAATACTTTTAATTTTTCTTCATAATCCTAGACACTTGTTGTGACTCACTCCAATTTCATGCCTGATTAAAACTTATTTCAGGTAATTTATTTCCTTGAGTTTCAAAACAAAGTAACTTTAACAATTGAAGAATGTATTATTTGTGAGGATACATGTAAAACTTAAATTAGGAAAGTGTAATGGGAAGTTGCAGCATCAAAAATAAATTTTGAGCCCAGTCAGCCTAAGAATAAATCTTCCCATCCATTTGACAAGTTTACCACTTTTAAATCAGAAAATAACACAGCTACAGAGACTCATCATGCTTTATCTGCTAATATTTTACATTTTGATTGCAAAAACATATGATAATTAAAAACAAATTTACAACCATTTACAAATCTTTTACCAAACACAGTGCTAAGAAACAAAAACAGAAAGATATGTCTTGCTCTAATAAAAAAAAAAAAAAAAAAAAAAAAAAAAAAAAAAAAACTTGCTACAAGCACTTTAACTCAGTATCAATGGGAGTATCAATAAGATTTGCAAGTTTTGAGTTTTTAAAGTGACTACAGATGTAGCCTAAATTGATTTAAAGAATCTTATTTCACCACCCTTTATGTCTACTAAAGATAGTTTGTAAGCTACCCCAGTAGGGCTTGCTTTAACTATCTTTGGGGAAAGTTGATATCATACTAATTAAAGAATTTACTTTTGGTCATTAGATCTATGTTAAGGGAAGATATGGTGCACTGTGAGAAACACTAAAGTAATGCATGTAAAAAGCAAAAAATAAGTGTAATCTTTAAGAACTTTGTCTGGAAGGAAGGAAAATGTCATAGGAAAATATGAACTTTGAAAAGAAAGAAAGAAAAGAGAATAGTAAACACAATATCATTTTCCCAAATGCCTGTGTGTGGATATTGTCCAAGTAAAAGTTGATTTTGACTAACTTTAGTTGGACTCAAAGCAACCTTAAAATTTGATCTTCCATTCATGAAGAAGTGGCAAACACAACAAATTGTGCTGTATTTTTAAAGCTTCTAATCAGGACACTGTATATGCATGTTTTTTCGATTTTGATAAGCAAATGCAAATACAGTACAGTCTATTGAGTATTTATGCATTAAACTATTGTAGTAGCAAAGAAATTATATTAATTCAGTTAGTATAATAACAAATGTCTTGTAATTGGGTGTAGGCAAAGTACTTGTTTCAATAAATTTGATTTAAGGCACAGTAAGTTTTCCTTCTATTCTAAGTTATCCTTGACATTCTATGGTCCCTAATATTCTTTTTTGTTGCTCCATAGAATTAATCAGCTATGGAGTTCTTGCTATTGAGGACAGAAATTAACTAAATTCCTCAATATTTTTTACAAATAATCTGCAATAAAAATTGGGCTATAAAATAAGCATGTTTAAAGTTTAAAAATTTAGTAATAATTGTTATTTTTCTAGTTAATGAGCTTATGAAAAGATGGGGAACTTGAGAACAAGAGACCATTATGTCCACCTAAAGAAAAAAGGGAGATCTCCAATGGATCTGCTGCTAGTGTAGGCTTAAAGCCACAAGTACTAAAGCTTGTACAAAGAATGAACTTCCTTTCTGAACATATTATAAAAGGAACCATAAGACAACAGGGGACACTGATCAAGATCAGTGGAAATTTATTCAGAGTGCGCAGGGGATATCTCTAGCGCAGTGTTGCCACTACAAATTTTCGAAACCTGTGAAAAAATGTCAAAAACCTGTGAAATTTGTCAAAAAACCTGTGATCACTTTTAGAGCGTTTTCAAGCCTTCTTACAACAGTTTACTTTTGGTATTGGTAATCTAAAGTAGCAATGCTAGAGTGTTACTAGCAAAAACACAACCCTGGGAAGATCTGCCTCTGGCCAAAAACGCGTCATGGAAAATTGAGGGGCATGCTACCCAGTGGTCTGTTCCCTGCATGAGTTCTGCAAGTATTTCCAGCTTTGGAATTATTACTAGCCTACATATAAATTAAATGTAGTGCTTGTTCAATTTCAATAGATGGCAGAAAGATATTGTCATGAGAATGTCAACAGAGCAAAATTTTATATTGATAGCACTACCTATCATAGTTGAAAGCAAAGAACAAAACATTGAGACTCATTTTCACTTCAAACCAATCGTCGCATTAGTTATACAAAAAAGATGCAAGTTGTTGATCTTTGGTAGCTACTGAGGATCTTTGGGTGCAACAAGGTCTGAATGGCTGTAGTAACAAAATGTCTTTTTTGACCTACTATGACATACATGGTTTTAAAGTTGAAAATAAAATACATAGTTCAATCCATGTGATCACCTCTGCATGTTTTTCCACATTGTGTAATGAAACCTTAAGTTGAGATGCATAACTCCTCTATCTTGCTGTTTTCTGAACATTTAGAAGTAACCCTCAGCTACTTAAGGCAATTGTAAGGCTGAATTATCTAGCTAAAGAGTCTTCACTAGATTTTTGTTTGATTTAAGTTAAAATCACGCAGTGTTGGATTGTAGGCCAATTTTGTGAGAAAGATCATTTATTTCTACTAATATTTTACCTTATCTGCTTATATTTGTACCTAGGTGTCATTTTATTTGTACCTAGGCTTCCCTTGGTGTGTCACTTTATTAACCTGCATTTTGAAGTTAGAAAATTTTGTATTCTAATTCCCAAGGGACTTGTCCTTTGTCTGCAAATTCAATATTAAAACAGCTGATTAAACAGCTGTGGCTTATTCTTCTTCTATTTCACAGCAGGCAGGCTTTTCAGTTGATACTATTTAGCCCTTTTCCTTTTGCTTCACTCTGTGGGCTACAAAGCTACTGGCTTGGTTGTCTCTTATTTATTAGATATTCTGAAATATCTTTCAGTAGATCTTTCGACTCAAGGAGTTCAAATATAAGATGATAGATATCTATTTCTGTGCTGTGTGCAGGAATAGTTGGCTAGGCTCTTTGCTGATAGTGAGATTTTGTGGTGTTTGAAGCACTTTAACAGTTTACAATGCAAGGTATGTGCAGACGTCAGCATACTACATTCAAATAGGCAGTGGTCAATTGTTTCATTATTCATAATACTATACCTGCAAAGAGGGGACAGGGGAACTGAACCACTTGAATTAGGAAAGTGATATGAGAATGCAAGAAAGTTTAGTCCATTTGCTCCACAACAAATTCTGTGATAAATTTTAGAAAAGTACTTATTTGGAAAGGGGGAAAGAGTAGAGTTTTTCTTATTAAACATAATATCTGAGAGTCTCCATTGGTAAATATCTCTAATGGGGATTGGTCTCCCACTTAGCTGGTCAATATTTATAGCATTTTTCGCTATTTCATCAACCTGACGATTACCACTTATACCAGAGTGGCTAGGAATATACTGAAGATAAGTTCTTATGCCACTTGAAGCAAGATTATCTATAATACTAAGACAATGATAAGAGTCAATATCCAGCTTATACTGAGGAGCTGAAGACAGCAACTTCAGCCTTGATAAAGAGTCAGAATAAACTATAATATTATTTGAATTAGCAATCAAGGGTTTATTTCCCATAAGGTGTTCTAATGCCATGATTATGGCACTCAACTCTGCAGACATTATAAATACATTATTATACAATCTCTCACCCATTGCAATTTTCAGGTGAGGAAGCAAGGCACCACTTGGTACCTTCTCATTAAGTTTGGACAAATCAACAAAGATTTGGAAATACTTTTTATAAGTAATTGTGTTAAGTTCAGCAAATTTTTTCTGGACCAAAGCAATGGGGGTTAAATCTTTAGTTCCCTTTGAGAAATCAGTATTTATCATAGGGATTGACCATTCCCATGGAGGGGATTGGGGAAAAGTAGGTGCAATAGACTTCGCAGATACAGGGAACCTCTTCTGAATATTTGCACTCATCTGCAATGCCTCTATAAATGACTGGATTTCTTAACCAATTATGTAGGGTGTGTGAGCTATTTAATTCAATTTTTGTAAGATGTTTTATCAAGAGAAAGCTACGTCTTTCCCTTATTGTTGTTAATCCACTCTCCATAAGCAGAAACTTGGCAGTTGTGGGTTTCCTAAGACCAAATATGAGACGTATTATATTGTTTTGTATTGTTTCATTTTTTTGCATCTGGGTCTTTGCACGTGCACCATAGATGATGAGGCCATAGTCAATATGGGGTCTTATATGTGATTTATAAAACTGAATTAAGGTTTTATCCTTACAGTCCCAGGGTGTAGAAAGAAGTCTTTTTAGAATAATTGTTTTTCTATAGCATTTTTTTATTGTGTTTGAAATGTGGAGGTGGAAATTAAGTTTTTGGTCAAGCATGAGACCTAGGTAATTAATATGATTATCTTCTGGAATAGTTGTTCCATTTAGAGTTAGTCTTGCATTAGCATGATTTTGCTTTCAGTGAAATTGGATTATTTTTGACTTGGTAGGTGCAATGGGTAAACCTGAATGTTGAGAGAATTTTTCAAATTGGAAAAGTGACTTTTGCAGCTTTGACTGTGCAATCTCAAAGGTGTTACCAGATGACCATAGTACAAGATCATCAGGCATATTGTAGATTTGTGTTGGGGAGATTCATGTCCCAGAGATACAAGGCAAAAAGAAGGCAGCTGAGGACTGCTGCTTGAGGAAGGCCTTTGGTTATTGTCTTTTGGGGTGAAGAGGCTGAACCTACACAAACAATGAAACTTCACAATTCTATGAAAGATTTTATAAAAGATACTAGCTTGGGGGGTAGTCCAAGGTTTGCAAGTCTAATTAAAAGGATTTGGTGGTTCACATTGTCAAATGCCCCTTCAAAATCTAGGAAAGCTGCAACTAGGACATTAGTTTTAGAGAATGATTCATTCATTGCATTTGTTAACAATATGAAAACATCTGTTGAGGAATGCTGTTTCCTAAAGCCAGTTTGAGTGTGAGGACATTACAACTCAACTTATTGTGCTGTTATGTTGTAACTCAACTTATTATTATTATTATTGAACCTGATGGCCCTTTACCTTCTCCACCAAAATATGATGTAAAAGCCCAAATAGAGAGCACCATGGTATTGTCTACAGATGTCTTTAAACGTTTACTGAAATTAGATGCTAACAAGTTGACAGGGCCCAATAATATACATCCCTGACTATTAAAAGAAACAGCAGAGCCCCTAACAAGAATCTTCCAGATGTCACTTATCTCTAGAGAGCTACCAGCAGACTGGAAAGTAGCCAACATAATACCCATATTCAAAAAAGGTGATTGCACCAAATCTGAGAATTATTGACCTATTAGCCTAACTTCAACTGTTATTAAGATACTTGAATGCATAGTCAATGATTCAATTCTCAAACATTTAACCAAAAACAAGATCTTGTTGCCCAAGCAGCATGGATTCCAGTAAGGAAAATCAATTGAAACAAACATAATGGAATCATACAAAGAAAATACAAATCTGATTGACCAAGAACATCCAGTCAACTAACTGCTGCTGGACTTTGCCAAGGCTTTCAACAAGGTACCACACATTCAATTGCACTCTAAATTATCTGCCTCTGGCATCAATTCAGCTGTGATAAACTGGCTAGTGAATTTCCTCACCAACCGCAAGTGGAAAGTCTGCTTATTTGAGATGGGTGGCCAGCCAATCTACTCCCATGAGGCCATGGTAATGAGCAGGGTACCACAAGGAACTGCACTAGGCCTGACCCTTTTCTTGATGTACATCAACAACATTTTCAATCATGTAGATGTTATCATGCATTTGTTTGCTGATAACGCCAAACTGTTCAGCATTGCAAATCCACAGACTCAAGACTGGCTCCTTCAATTCAATACAATCAAATGCTGTATTTTGCACCTTGGACCTAAAAACCCAATGGCTACCTATTCAATTTACAATCCCATCACAAAAACAAGGGAGCATCTAGAGAATAGAGAAAAAGAAAGGGACCCTGGTGTCATCATTGACAACAAGTTGAAGTTCCACAGCCCTGTTCAGCATGTTGTTTCCTGTGCAAATTTAAGCCTTGGCCTATTAAAACAGACCATCAGTAGCCAAGAGGCAACAATGCTCATAAAATTATATAAAGCTCTTGTCAGACCCCATCTTGATTTTGGCATGTGCCTTGCAGGTTCTTCTTTTTTGCAAGATGTAAGGCAAATCAACTTCATATGAGGACCACCTTAAGCAACTGAAGCTACCTACCCTCGTCTACAGACACATGCATAGCAATATGATGCTGACTTACAAACTGTCAGCACTCCCTCCATCCAGTCATTCAAATGCCACCTTGACAAGGAGTGGGAGAAGAGGCAGTGGAGGTTCAATTGAAAGTTGTTGGCTTGAGAGCAATACAGCTCTGGAGGACCTTAAAGCTCTCAAATGGATTAAGGTAAGGTGATAAAAAAAAGAAAGGGGGCATCTGCACATTCATTTTGTCAGTCTAAAGCCATTACTAGACATCAAACTTGGTCACCCACTTGCAACTCTATATAACTTAGGTGACAATGTCACAGGTTTCAAAAGGGTGACAGGGGAATGAATTTCATGTTCTTACAAGTCACATTTCAAAACACTCCACCTGTTTTCTTAGAAACCATGCTAAATTTTGATGATCTGAGTACAATTTCTGGCAACTTCTAATCCAAAGCAATGGGTAATGAAGCTTAGCCAGCCACAATTGTCATGCAGACAAGGTTTAAACTAGACCACTTGCATATGATCCTCAAGTAAACGCTGTGCTAGAAGATTCTTTTCCTGATTTAGGTCTTGGGATAATGGCTGTCCTTGGATCATGGATCAGAAGCATATTTTGGCTTCCTCTGGTAATTTTTTTAGCATTTGGTCATGACCAGTTGCTCCTGCTTTTATTTTCTTTAAACCATTTTCAAGTTCTTCCACAGTGAAGTGATTGTCATCCAGTTTAACATTCACAAATCAAACTTCATTTTACCTGTAAAGGGCATTTGTATTCCTCTGAAGGGTATATTTTCTCTTACCAGTGTCAGCAGACCTCCCCCTTTTTCCCTTCTCTATCCCATCTTATAGGATGAAAGCCAGGAAATGTTGGTGTCTTCTTTTAATTATTTAGTAGAGTCTCTTTAAGGAGTACCAAGTCTGGGTTTCTCTTAACATTAAAAAAGTATCTATTAGAGCAGTTTTAGTTTTTCCCATTCTTTATTTGTTTGGTTGCAGGACCTTCATGTTTTATTCCTCTTTGTGCTTCCCCTTTTTTACGTTTTTCCCTTTGCCTGGTGAGTTCCTGTTTTTCAGGTGATGCACAGACTCTTTTTACCATTTTCATCTCACTGGTCAATTTCTGTATGGTCATTGTTTACAAAATTTTTAGTTGTCCCAGGGACCAAGTCAAGAGCTCCATCTAGGACCCTAGTAAAAATTTTTGCAATAACTGTTTTTTTCTACTTTTTTTGGTAGCATATCAATCAACAACTTGCAACTGAGGTAAGGCATTTTTTAGTTTATCCAATCTAGTGCTTTGTTCTGTCAAGCTAGTGTTCTGTTTCAATTCATTAGTTTTTTCTTTAGGGCCACTAAGATGACTCATTGAGGGAACTGTTATCTTTTTAACTTGACATAGTGCTTCCTTATAAGTCATATTTTATGTGTATACTATTTTAAGAGCTTCTATTCTCTCATGATAATGGAGACATTGTTTGCTGTTTGCAAAGTGTGTGGACCCTTGCAAATTGCACATACTAGCATTTGCTCTTCAGGCTTCTTAATTTTCTCAGAGCATTCATTTAGATTATGCTTACCAGAGCAAAGAAGGCATCTCTCACCAGCTAAACAGTTTAAAGCTGTATGTCCAAGTTTTTGGCACTTAAAGGATCTCAGAGCAGGGGCTAGCCTATATATTGTTTTACACTAAAATATGCTCCTGTTTTACACTATAAATTGACTCCAAATAAGTTGTTTTATAGTGTTCATGCCGGTCTTTTTAATGCTTTTTTTTTAATGAGCAGTGGCACAAATACAAAATATTAATAGCAGTGGCAAAAATCAAAACATTACTATAAATAAAAAAAAACGGCATGAACACTATCTATACAACAACTTCTTTGGCAACTCATAGTGTTAATTTCAATAGATTTAAGCATTGAATCTCAGCATGGTGGTTTTTGTAAACTTTTTCTTTTAAGCTAGAAAAAGAAGGATTTTTGGAGGAAAGACTTGATGATAAAGGTTCTCCCATTGGATAATATATTAACTAGGATCATTATACATATTTCTTAACATGTCTCCTTATCAGGGGTCACAATTATAAATTTTTACCTTTTCTATTTCACTCTTTATCAGCAAAACCCTTGGAGATAAATACTATAGGCTACCTCTTATTTTTTAGCCTATTTGTTGGTAAATATTTACTAAATCATATTATGGACTTACAAATAAAGTGAATATACACCATTCAATGCCTTTTTTTATGCTCTTTCCAAATATAATAATCATTTTTGTTGGAAATGAATTTAACCCCAACCCTAGGCCTATATACCAATTCAGGGAATATATTTACACATTGGGGGGGGGGGAGGGCGTAAAGTTTAAACTTACGTCCCATTTACATCAGAAATGAAATTTGCCCCCACCCCCCTTATGTGCTAATATATACCCTGAATTGGTAGGCTATGTATAGGGGAGGGGGTAAAATTTCATTTCTGACAAAAATGATTATTATATTTGGAAAGAGCATAAAAAAGGCATTGGGTGGTATAGGCCTATTAACTTTATTTGTAAGTCAATGGTAAATATTTACCAAATCATATTATTGAGTTACAACTAAAGTAGGCTAAATATACCACTTGGTGCCTGTTTTTATGCTCTTTACAAATACAATAATCATTTTTGTCAGAAATGAATTTCAGCCCCCACCCCAATATTGGCTACCAATTCAGGGTATATATAGGCTATCAACATTAAAGGGGTGGGGTTAATTTTATTTATGGGTAAATATCTACCAAATCATATTATTGACTTACACTTAAAGTGAATAAACCACTCAATACTTTTTTTGGTCAATATCTACCAAATCATATTATTGAGTTAGGACTAAAGTTAATACACCATTTGATGCCTTTTTTTATGCTGATTATGAATATAATAAGCATTTAATTCATAAATGAATTTCAGCCCCCCCCCCACTATATATGCCAATTCAGGGTTAGGTATCGCCTATATAGGGGGGGGGGATCTGAAATTCATTTCCCATAGAAATGCATAATATATTCATAATCAGCATAAAAAAAGGCATCGAATGGTGTATTCACTTAATTCCTAAATCAATAATATGATTTGGTAGATATCTACCCTTTTTTTATGCTGATTATGAACATAATAACCATTTCGGTCAATGTCTACCAAATCATATTATTGAGTTAGGACTAAAGTGAATACACCATTTGTTACCTTTTTCTATGCTGATTACGAATATAATAAGCATTTCTATCGGACCTGAGTTTCAGCCCCCCCCCCCCCTATATATGCCAATTCAGGGTTGGGTTAGGCATAGCCTATATAGGGTAAGACACCCAGTAGTCGGCCACCTGCCTATTCTCAGACAGAATCTTTGACTGGAATGAATCATTGTCCTATTCCCGGCCAAAAGTCTCTAATTCTGGCCACCTGCGATGCATTAACCACTTTAAAAACTTTTTGACATTTAAACTACTCTAATTACTGTATTATAGGCTACCACCTAGAAACTTAATTTTTGTACCAGTAAATTTCTGAAGAACTTCTGAACAAGTAGGTTATTAATTCAAATAGCTTTGCTTGTACAGCGCTTCCTATTTTTAAATTTACTAAGAAGTGTCGAATCTTCTTATAGATGGACATATAGAAATCGCTCATGTATATAGTTATTACGCAATATTGCATTGTTCTGTTCATTGATTTCCTGTTATCGGCTTTTGTCAACCGTCATGAGACGGGTTTTTGTCCGCTTATTCCTAGGTCTATAGGCAGAACCTGCTAATTCATGATTTGGCAAACAAAACATTAAATTGTAAAAGGTTTATTAATATAAGAAATTTGTTATTTAAATTTGATTTTCAGAGAAGATAATAATTCAGATTGGAATTATTGAGAAAAGTGATTATCCTTGTTATTCAATGTGGGCAGGTGCGGATCGAGGATTTTTTTTTTGGGGGGGGGGGCAAAATAGGTGGATTCTATAAAAAAAAAATACAGGGCGCAACATAGGTTGATCTGATAAACTTGCATCAGGAGTAAGTTTAATTAACGCAAACTTGAGTTAATTAAGTAAATTATGCTCTTTAATGCTCTTTAAGAATATAGTAATCATTTTTGTTGGAAATGAATTTTAGCCCCCACCCCTATATATACCAATTCTGGGTATATATTTGAACATTAGGGGGTGGGGGTAATTTTATTTCTGATGTAAATAAGAGTTCAACTTTCCCCCCACCCCTTTAATGTGCAAATATATACCCTGAATTGGCATATATAGGGGTGGGGGCTAAAATTCCTTACCAACAAAAATGGGTAAATATATACCAAATCATATCGAGTTAGGAATAAAGTGAATACACCATTCGATGCCTTTTTTATGCTTATTAAAAATAAAAAACACATTTCTAATGGAAATTAATTTCAGCCCCCCCCTATATATGCCATATAAGGTTATATTTTTATAAATAAGGGGGGCAAATTTTGTTTCTGGTTTAAATCAGAGGTGTTTAAGATAAATATTCAGTTTGGAATTATTGAGAAAAGTGATTTTCCTTGTTATTCAATGAGGACAGGTGAAGATCAGGGATTGTTTTTTTTTTGGGTGGGGGAGGGGAAATAGGTGAATCCAATAAAAAATTTAGGGGGTGCAAAATAGGTTGATCCGATAAACTTGCGTCAGGAGTAAGTTTAATTAACGCAAACATGAGTAAATTACACTACTTTAGGCTACACTAGGGGGGCGTGCGCCCCTTCGCCCCCTCCCCGCTGGATCTGCCACTGAATGAGGGGAACTGGTATTCCCCTGTACAATGTTTTCAACTATGCAAGATTCCAATGGTACACTTTTCATATTGATCTGACACTATTTTTGATGTGTTTTAGGCTTTTTATAGAAATCACCATAAACTTCTTTTTGGAATAAACTTTTACTTTTAAAACAAACCAAAATAATAGTTATCATTCCTGAATCAATGTCCCATGGCAACTTTTTCTTAATAGTAATTTTTTTTCAAAATGTTTTTAACTTTTGGTTACTATGGGCTGTTGTTTATTCTTTACTAGGTTACACCTACCTCTGCAACCATGACAGTGGTTGATCGAGAGGGGGAAGGGGTTCACCCCCTAGTCAGTACCTCACTCTTTAAGCCAAAGATTTTTTAGTACTTTCATAAGAGCTATTTATTCTAAATAACGGCCTTTGTGATAAAGGGGTAATTTTTAAAGAACTGGAACAAAATTCGAACTTTAGCTTAAAGAGCGAGGTTTTGACTAATAGGCGAGCCCCCTAATATACATATTAAAAATATATGAATGTAGAAGTTCGTTAAGTAAGTTAATTCGTAAGTTACGTATCTTTATTACTAATAAAAACGTTCGTAAATAAAATTAAATAAGTTTCGAGAAAGCCATTTAACCAAATAAAAGTAAAATTAATATGCAAATTTTGTTTTAATTCTTCATGTACGGTGACCCAAAATCAAAAGCTGCATCAATTCAAAAACGTTCAAAAATTAAATAAACAAACAAAGTTTTTTTAACTGAAAGCAAGGAACAACATTAAAACTTAAACAGAAATGTTTGACTTTCTCACAACTCTTTTTTTTGGTAATAAAAAATTCGTCAAACCCCCCTCCTCGTCAGCAGCTACACCCAAAATATGCTTGTTTTGCTTTGTTTTTTTTTTTTTGCTTTGGCATTCTTCAAGACAAATATTGAGCTTTCTACCGAGAAAAGGCGCCTTTTATTATTTCTTTGCTTTCAATCTTGTATATACGTGACTGAAATATAGCCCCTTATATAAAAGAATACTCTGTAATCCTTTGTCCTGATGTCTTAATTTAGCTTAAATTCATTTTTATTATCGAAATTCAATCAAAATTAAGTGCACACGCCCCATCAATATTGGTCAAACATGTCACTTCAATACATTACAAGTCTCACATCAATTTTTCTAAACGGCAAAAATAAAGAAAAAGGAATCAATATGCGATTTCTCAAACGAAAACAGCTGTCAAAAGCAATTAAGAAATCCCTTCTCGTTTCAAAGGATTTGCATAACCCGCTTTCCGAAGTTTGTACGGCAACGAATGGCCATCTTTGAAAGTATTATTAAAGATTTTGAGGATTCTATGGAGAGGGGCATAGTCTTGTCAACTTGTAGAAACATTGGTACTGGTTCATTATGTGGGCACTGCTAAAGAAATCAAGTTTGGTTCATGCTAATGAAATGAAATAAAATAGGATGAATATGCAATAATTTTTAAACAAATCTGGGCTATATATTTCGGCTTAACGGAATTGTTGTGGTCATTTTAATGACAAAAAATATCATTTTAATAGCGGGGAACTTGATTTTAATAACCGAGTAATGGAAAATTTTCTGCGGGAACCAATTTGTACTAGGGGGCTGGTTATTTGTGGCGAAACTTCCAAAAAGGATGGAATTTATGTTTTTTTCTGGGGGGAGGTGGGTTAAACAAAAAAAAAACTAAAACTCTTTTTTTTAAAACAATTTTAAAGTTTTTGCTGCAATATCAGCAATAAGTGTTTTCAGCTATGGGTTCCAATCCCGGGCTGTGGCTCTGGATCTAAAACCTATTTTGTAAAAGGCTTGATTCACTACGCAGATACAAGCCCTACTTGAGCCTGAAAAAGAAGCTAAAACCAATTTTGGCTCCCAAATTTTTGCAACGAAATTCCATTTTGTTTTTTCCCGAAAAATCCCCGAATCTTGACGACTTGTCCCCGAAAACTCCCCAAATCTTTAAGACTTGTCCCCGAATTTGAATTTTCGAGAGTGGAAGCCCTGTATAGTATACCTGCATGATGCGTAAACACCAAAATTTGTTTACCTACATTTTTACAAGTCAGACAAACATTTCGTTTTTGGGAGGGGGGGACTCAACTCCCCCTCCCTGGGTACAGCCTTGTCCAAGGAAAAAAATTTGCTATTGTACAAGGAAACCATTAACGAAAAACCTGTCAAATAGGCTATTTGCAAGAGACTGCTATAGATAAAACATTGCTAAGCTGTGGTTTCTCATGGAGTTACAATATTTAAACGATTGTTTTTTGGTGTTTAAGGGGGGGGGAAGGGACCTAGGTTATGTTATGTATTTAACCTAAGTTTTTTATTGTTTTAAAAAATAAAGTTGTGTAACAGATTCAAACTTTAGCGTAAAGAGCAAGGCATTGAGGAGGAGACAGCCCCTTTCATATACAGAATCATTTTTGTTCGTTTTAAGTTTTAATGTTGCTCCTTACTTTCAGTTAAATTTTTTTTTATTTAATTTCAGAACGTTTTTGAATTAATGCAGCTTAGATTTTGGCTCACCATACATGAATAATTAAAACTAAAATTTGGATATTAATTTTACTTTTTTGGCTAAATGGCTTTCTCGAAATCTTGTTCTGACGTAACTTACGAATTAACTGACGTAACGAACTTCTATATTCGTATGTTTTATTATGTATATTAGAGAGTTTGCCCCCTAGTCGATACCTTGCTCTTTACGCTACAATTCGAGTTTTGTTCGAATCACAAACCCCTGAATCACAAAAGCTGGTTAATAAGAATAGATAGCTCTTTTGAAACTACTAAAAAAAGACTCTAGTGAAAAGAGTGAGATATTGACAAGGGGACAAACCCCCTTACATACATAATAATTTCTGTTTGTTTTAAGTTTTAATGTTGCTCCTTACTTTAAGTTGAAAAAACTATTTTTTTTATTTAATTTCTGATTGTTTTTTAAATAATGCTGAAAAATCCGGCGCTCCCTTCATAGAATGTCCCTTCCCCCAGGGAAACATCCTCTATAGAAGAATCCGCCCCCATAACCCTTTCCTCCCACCCCCCCCCCATCAGAAAAGAACCCCTCCTGAAACGTCTTTATACTTCCCATCAACCAATACTATATGTAAACAATGGGCAAAGTTCCACTCCTTTCCAAAAGAAAGTAGTGGTATCAACTCACAAAAATGTAGGTCAAAGTCACAAAAACTTTTTTTAGTTTTCTTGATGAAAATCTCAAGAAAAAGCCATTTCTAAATGAAAGTACCAAAAAGGATGTTTTTCCAAACATAGGAGGGGGGCAAAAACACTTAAAGAAGCAAATACCCCTGCTCCCAAATTGATGGCACTGCACATAGAATATACACATATAAATTTTTCTGGTCCTTTTATATCTTCAAAATTCTTATAAAACAAAAAATCACAAAGAAAAAAAGAATTTTTTTGTTTGTCTTCACAGTTTTTGTTTTATCATGATTGGCCAGTGTGGTCTCAGAAATTATTTACAAAATTCTTATTTTACATCGTCGTGTACAAGGAAGAAAAGAGATAAGGTTGTTTTATTTGATGTTTTACAGATTTTTTTTTTATTTGTGTATTTAACCAGTTCAATATTTCAATTTGAATTAGTTCATTAAGAAATACAGTGAACACGCTATGCCAAAAGATGAACAAGATACGTCATATCAGTACAGACTGATTAGTGGTTATTCCCAACTTATCTATTTTTGTTCATTGCATGCCTTGAACTTGATAACAATTAAATAAAAACAAGTTATTTTTCAAGATGAAAGTAAAGATCGACATTAAAAATTTATGTGATCAATATGATCACCCCTGGGAAAAAAAAACAAATTAACATGCATCTGTAATCTTTCTTCTGGCAAAAAATTGAAAATTCCACATTTTTGTAGATAGGAGCTTGAAACCTCTACAGTACGGTTCTCTGATACGCTGAATATGATGGTGTGATTTTCATAGGGTTCTATAACTTTTAGGGGGTCTTTCCCCCTTTTTTTGAAAATCAGCCAAATTTTCTCAGGCATTTATCTTTTGATGGGTGAGATTAAACTTGACAAAACATATATTTGAAATCAGGATAAAAATTTGATTCTTTTGATGTATCTATTGGTGTCAAAATTCCATTTTTTAGAGTTTTGGTTACTATTGAGCTAGGTCACTCCTTACTTACAGTTTGTTACCATGAACTGTTTGAAAAGATCCAAAATGTTGGCGAGTCATATAAGTAATAACTGCATGTTCAACGATTGAAAAGCTTTTTGAGAAGTTCATCTATAATGAAATTGGCATGAAGTGTGATCACGGCGATAACCAATTTGAGTCTCATCAAGGATATGGAATGCAAAACGCTCATGCAACTTTTCTAGCAATTCCTGATAGGCATTAAATAAAGAAAAACAAGTTTTTTAAACAGAAAGTAAGGAGTGACATTAAAACTTAAAACAAACAGAAATTATTCCATATATGAAAGGGGCTGTCCCCTCCTCAACACCTTGCTCTTTACGCTAAAGTTTTTATTAAAAAAAGAGTTGTGAGAAAGTCAAACTTTAGCATAAAGAGCAAGGCATTGAGGAGGGGACAGTCCCTTTCATATACTGAATCCAGCAGGGAGGGGCAAAGGGGCGCACTCCCCCCCCTAGTGTAGCCTAAAGTAGTGTAATTTACTTAATTAACTCAAGTTTGCATTAATCAAACTTACTCCTGATGCAAGTTTATTGGATCAACCTATTTTGCAACCCCTAAATTTTTTTATTGTATCCACCTATTTTGCCCTCCCCCCCCCAAAAAAAACTAAATCCTTGATCCCCACCTGTCCTCATTGAATGATAAGTTGAAACTTACCTCTGATTTACATCAGAAATAAAATTACCCTCACCCCCCTAATGTGCAAATATATACCCAGAACTGGTATATATAGGGGTGGGGGCTAAAATTCATTTCCAATAAAATGATAACTATATTCTTAAAGAACATTAAAGAGCATAATTTACTTAATTAACTCAAGTTTGTGTTAATTAAACTTACTCCTGTTGCAAATTTATCAGATCAACCTATTTTGCACCCCATAATTTTTTTTAGTGGTTCCACCTATTTTGGCCCCCCCCCCCAACTCCCCCCAAAATAATCCTTGATCTGCACATGCCCACATTCAATAACAAGGATATTCACTTTTCTCAATAATTCCAATCTGAATTATTATCTTCTCTGAAAATCAAATTTGTTATACAAATTTGCAATAAACCTTTAAAATTTTAATTTTTCATTTGCGAAATGGTGATTTTACAGACTACAGCTATTTTTAAATTATCTTGGCCGAGATTACAGCCTATAGAAAAAAAAACTGGGAAAACCAGTTTCATTGCTACTGGCCAAAAATAGGGAGTTTGCTGGACGGAATTAAGCAATATTGCATCATAACTTTTTACAATGAGCTGTTTGTATGTCCAACTTTAGGCAAAACTGTTACTTGTTAGTAAATTCAAAATTAGGAGGCGCTGTACAAGCAAAACTATTTGAATTAGTAACCTACTTGTTCAGAAATTCTTCAGAAATTTATTGATACAAAAATTAAGTTTCTAGGTGGTATAATACAGTAATTAGAGTAGTTTAAATGTCAAAAAGTTTTCAAAGTGATGAAAGTGTCCAACTACTGGATGTCATACCCTAGAGGGGGGGGGGGGTTGACATTCATTTATGATAGAAATGCTTATTATATTCCTAATCAGCATAAAAAAGGCATTGAATGGTGTATTCACTTTATTCCTAACTCAATAACATGATTTGGTAGATATTGACCACCATTTCTATTGGAAATGAATTCCAGCCCCCCGCCTATATATGCCAATTCAGGGAATACATTTCTACATTAGGGGGGGGGCAATTTTTTTATCTGATGTAAATGGGAGGTAAGTTTAAACTTTTTTAAAGTTCTATGAAATCATATTAGCCTATTGAGTTAGGACAAAAGTGAATACACCATTCAATGCCTTTTTTTATGCTGATTACAAACATAATAATCATTTCTATGGGAAATGAATTTCAGCCTCCCCCCCCCACTATATATGTCAATTCAGGGTTAGGTTAGGTATAGCCTATATAGGGGGGTGCTGAAATTCATTTCTAATAGAAATCTTATTATATTTGTAATCAGCATAAAAAAAGCATTGAATGGTGTATGCACTTTATTCCTAACTTAATAATATGATTTTGTAAAACTTTACCTAAACTACCCCCACCCCCTAATGTAGAAATATATAGGGTAAGACACCCAGTAGTCGGACACTTTAATCACTTTTAAAACTTTTTGACATTTAAATTTCTCTAATTAAAGTATTATACTACCTAGAAACTTAATTTTTGCAAAAAAAAATTCTGAAGAATTTCTGAACAAGTAGGTTACTAATTCAAATAGTTTCACTTGTACAGCACCTCCTATTTTTGAATTTACTAACAAGTGACCATTCTGCCTAAACTTGGACATACAAACAGCTCATTGTAAATTTGTTATTAAAATAGTATAAAAGATTCTGTCCAAGAATAGGCAGGTGGCCGACTACTGGGTGTCTTACCCTACCCTGAGTTGGCATATATAGGGGGGGGGGGGCTGAAATTCAGGTCCAATAGAAATTATTATTATATTTGTAATCAGCATAAAAGAAGGCATTGAGTGGTATATTCACTTTATGCATAAGTCAATAATATGATTTAATAGATATTTACCAGCATGTATAGGGGTGAGGGCTAAAATTCATTTTGGTAAAATCTACTTAACCTGCTTTTGACTATCCTGAGTTGGGGTTGGACTAGGAAAATAAAACTTTTAGGGGTAGGTCCACAGGCTAATGTTTTTCACGGAAAAGTATTTTGAAGCACCTAGCTCCAATCCCTCTCCCTCTAGAGGGCTTTGACCTTTGATGACCCTTATAAATCTTTTTGTTATAGAAGTGAAACCTTGCAATATAGATTTTCTGCTTAAAATGAAGTCCAAGAAAATTGTTTTCAGCTTAAAAACTTTGCTCAATCCTGATTTAGTTTTAAAGATATGCAAATACATTTCCTAAATTTTGAAAATTAACATTGATATGACTTAAAATACTAGGTCTACTCAAATAACAGGAATTGCATTTTCAGAACTAAAGCCAGAGAAAAAGAATCTAATAACTGAAAATTAAGGTAAAATGTTGTTTTGTCCAAATTTCAAAAGGTAGACTTGTTATGTAGGCAAAATTCAGGATTCTCTAGAGGGAGAAGGAGAGGAGATAAGTACTTCAAAATACCTTCCCAGGACATATTTTAGCCTGTAGACCCATCCCTGAAAGTTTCATTTTCCTAACCTCAGCCCTTTCCAAGATAGGTAAAAGTAACTAAAGTAGAATTTTACATTCATTTCCAACAAAAATGATCATTGTTTGTAGAGCATAAAAAAGGGCATATTCACTTTAGTCATACCTCAATAATATGATTTGGTAAATATTTACCCAAAAATTACCAGGTAGGCTATCCTAGAAAGATCAAAAACAACTAACAAATAGGCCACTTACTACTTTCTTATACAAGAAGCTTAAGACACTTTTCACACTCTAATAATAGACAGATAATGTCAAAAAATTGCTTTACATAAGGAAACAATTCAATAATATAAGAAGCCTTTTAATCTAACCTTTCCTCTTAATCAGTTCAATTTAAAATGGTTGTTTCAAAATGGCTGTCAATTATGATTAATGTGATGAAGCTTTAGATTTATCATATATGGATGTCCTCTCAAAATCACTAAAAGTAATTCGAAAATGTGAGCTCCACAAAATTCAACTTTAAGCAAAAAATTAGGTCATATTAGGAGCCTTTAGCAAAAAAAACCGTGTTTAGCAAAATGTATATCTCAAAATTTTCATCAGATGGGTTCGGAAAAAGAAGGCGTGGGGTGGGGGGGGGGCGAGTTGCCCTCTGATCTCTTTTGACAGTTAAAAAGTGAAATCAAACTTTCAATTTCCAATCAAATTAGCCCTCTGAAGGTTTTAAGAGCATCCCTTCCATAAGAACCATATATTCCCCAAGGGCATAACATAAAACGCCTGCCGTCGAGCACTGGGGGGCTGTGTCGACCCCAAAGTTTTCGTTATATGGTCTTTGAATTATTTTTTAAAAAATGGCTATCTCTCAAAAATCTAAGTTGAACAAAAGATGGATTTTATTAGAGGCTGTTTTCACGAGGACTCGGGTTTAACTCGAGTTCAACCAAATTCTTCGTGAAAACAACGAAAGATATATAAAATCCATCTTATGTGCAACATAGAATTCTATGCAGGTTGACATTCTACTCTACTATTAACACAGAGTTGAACAAACGACGGATTTGAGCTCAACTTCGAGTTCAACTTTAGATGGATTCGAGGAGGATTTACGCAAAAACATACATCCAGCGAGCAAATCCAGTGCAAAAACATAAATCCACGTGGAAGTTCCTCCCTCCGCGGAAAGCTCCTCCCGCGTAAAACCCGACCCCCTCCCCAACTACCAGAAAAATTTGCCCTGAAAACTTTTGTATGCTTCCCAATAACCAATATTATATGTAAGCATTGGACATAGTTCATAACTTGCAGACCGTCCCACGAATACCAGAACGATCTAATTTCAGTTATCGGATCTAGGCTTCGGTCTGCAATAGTGCAAGAAGTTAAGCGTGCCAAATTCATTGCTGTTCTTGTCGAGGAGACAAAAATAATTCGAAGAAAGAACAGCTCACCATTCTTCTGAGGTACTTCGACGAGGGAAAAGTACGAGAAAGACCAATAGGATGTTACCATATGAAAAGCCTTGATGCTGAGAGTTTAGCCAGCTTCATTCACGACAGAGTGGTGAAACTTGGTTTCGACTAGAATTATTGTGTTGCTCAGTGCTACGACGGAGCAAGCGTGATGAATGGGCCCTTCTCTGGTGTTCAAGTGCGACAGAGAGCGAAAGCGTCACAAGCAATATACATTCATTGCCATGCGCATAGACTAAATTTGGTCATTGCAAACTGCGTTGAAGGTGTTGGGACTGTTGGCTCATTTTTTTTCGTTAGTCCAAAATCTGTACACGTTCATTTCCAACAGCAACACCAGACATCAGCTTTTTGTTGAGTACCAAAAGGCTACTCAACTGCCAGTCCTGGAATTAGAAAGGAGTGCTGCGACAAGATGGTCATACTGGTATCGATCAATATCAAAGATAAGACTCCGATATGAATGTGTTCTGGCTGTACTGTCTGCAGTCAGCGAGGGAGCTGATAGTGAAGCTCAAGCAGAAGCAGCTGGGCTCCAGAGGAAAATGGAATCTTTCACAGTTATGTTCCAGTTGCTCTATATGGAAGCAATTCTGAGGACGACAAACTCCCTTTCTGAGCAGCTTCAGGCAGTTGATCTGGTAATATCTAGGTCCGACACCTTGATTCAAGCAACAAGGAAGGAAATAGCTGAACTGCGCTCTGACACTTCATTTGCATTGCTTTTGGAGAAGCCAAATGAGTTTGCTGAAGGTCTTGAAATTGAAGTACCAGACGTGAATGGACCCGCGACCGGATCCTCCTCTGCAGGTCAGAAGGGACGACCTAGAAGAACCCAAAAAATTATCAAACACCTGAAAGAATTCATGACCACTTCGAGGTTAGGAAAAAACTTTGTTGAATCTGACAATAGAGCTCCAACTCTAGCGGAAGAACTGAAAAGAGAATACCTGAAGACTGTAGATCGTCTGATTGTGGAATTCGACAGACGGTTTACAGAAAACCTTCCAGTGCTCAGTACACTCGAAGCTCTGAACCCCAGCTCTACCCAGTTCATGGATGCAGGGCTCCTCAAGCAATTCTCTGAAATTTATTCTGAAATGGACATTGACCAGATTTTTCTTGAGGCCCAAGCTGGTATTGCCAAGCGGTTTTTGCCCGAAGAGGAGGCAAAGCCGAAGAACTTCATGGTCGTCATCAATAATATCGAGACACTTCCAGCGGCCTATTCAAAAATTATCAAAGTTTTTCATATTGCTCCCACACTTCCTGTCATGACAGCCAGCAATGAATGCTAGTTTTCTGGACTGGAAATAGTGAAGAACTATCTGCGCTCGACCACAGGAGACGATCGTCTTAGTCACCTGCTTTTGATCTTTGCAGAGAAGGATTTGGCCAAAAACTTGGATTTCGACCAGCTTGTTGACGAGTTTGTGAAGATGAAACCACGACGGTTCCCCTTGTTGCCTTGAGTGTTTACTGATCTGTTTCAAAATTTTGTTGTATTTTTTGATTTTGTAAATATACTTGATCAAGTAAAGTTCTGTATCGTTATAGCTGGAGCGTGACTCTGACTTGGACTTAAATATTTACTGTAAACAGCGAGCTGAAGAATTCGGCTACAGAATATACTTTAGTCAAAGCGTGAGTTTCTACAGAGGTTCGGCTTTCGTCAAGTTATATGTTCAGAAAAGTGGAAGATTCCCAAACGGATGTTTTCTTAACATCGCACTTACCGTTTCCGCTTTTTTCAGATATCTGGCCTTTTCCGAACCTATGGCATAAGAGCGAAAGAAGGAAAGGCAAAGCAATTGAGAGAATTTCCTTAATTTTTATGGTAACTCCCACGGAAGGCAGTTTTTTTTTCGGATAAAGCTAGAGGCAATTTTTTTATACAAGCCTACTTTGGGGCTCATGTCGATTGCTTGCCCACCCTAAGGTTTGGCTGAAATGACGCCTCTGTTTGGGCTTAGGTCTTATATGGTGGTCTTACTACAACATCTAATAGATGGAAAGACTAAATCCAAAGGTTAGCCAAAGCTGTTCTTGAGGACTTTGCCTGCTGGCCTTTAAACTGCTTGACTTGCTTACTAGCTGTTTTGCTCAGGGATTCACAGGCCTGGTAAATTTGGAATATACGACTATAATGAGAAAGCAAAATATAAATGTATAATTCTATACAAATTTCAATTCTATATCCAAATACAACAATCATTCCCCAAGGCAATTCCTCTTAGAGGTTTTGAAAATTGTGGAATTTCCAGAATCCAGAACTTGAAAACCCAATTTTTGGTTTGGTTATCAGCTCACTCAGGATTCTGAGTTCAGACCAAAAATAGGTCAATTTGGAATATAGGACTATAATGAGATAGCAAAGAAATAAATGTACCATTCTATACAGAATTCAGTTCTATATCCAAATATAACAAATATTTCTTGAGGAAAGTCCTCTTAGAGATTTAGAAAAATCTAGAATTTCCAGAATCCGGCCTACCCTAGAATCCCTTGATCTTCCCAAAAAGGCTTGAAATATAGAATCTAGGGGATGTATGGTATTATAGCAATGATGAATTTTCTAAATTTTTGAAAGGATTTTCTGCTGGAAATGATTGTTATATTTGGATACAGCATTGAATTTTGAATCAGCTTGTGTGTTTACCACTTACTTATCCTAGCCTAGGTTTATTTCATTATGGTCCTATATCCCAATTTATCCCTAAAATAGGCCTATCTGCTTGGCTTCTTCTTCTTCTTCTATTTAATAGCAGGCGGGCTTTTCAGTATAACTATTTAGCCCTTTTCCTTTTGCTTCACTCTGTGGGCTACAGAGCTACTGGCTTGATTGCCTCATATTTATTAGATATATTCAGATATCTTTCAGCAGATCTTTCGACTCTAGGAGTTCAAATATAAGATGATAGATGTCGATTTCTATGCTCTGTGTGCTGGTACAGTTGGCTAGGCTCTTGGCTGATAGTGGGATTTTGTGGTGTTTGAAGTATTTTAACAGTTTACAAAGCAAGGTATGTTGTGCAGACGTCAGCATATTACATTCAAATAGGCAATGGTCAATTGTTTCATTATTCATATTACAATGCCTGCAAAGAGGGGACAGGGGAATTGAACCACTTGAATTAGAAAGCTTATATGAGAATGCAAGGAAATTTAGTCCATTTGTTCCAGAACAAATTCTATGATAAATTTTAGAAAGATACTTATTGATAAAGGGGGAAAGGATAGGATTAATCTTATTAAAATTAATATCTGATAGCCTCCATCGGTAAATATCTCTAATTGGGATTGGTCTCCCACTTGGCTGGTCAATATTTATAGCATTTTTTGCTATTTCATCAACCTGATGATTACCACTTATGCCAGAGTGGCTAGGAATGTACTGAAAGTAAGTTTTTATGCCACTTGAAGCAAGATTATCAATAATACTGAGACAATGATAAGTGTCAATGTCCAACTTATATGGAGGAGCTGAGGCCAGCAACTCAAGGCTTGATAAAGAGTTGGAATAGATGATAATATTATTCGAATTTTTAATCAAAGCTTGGTTTTGCTTAAGGTGTTTTAATGCCATGATTATGGCATTTAACTCAGCAGACATTATAGATAAATTATTAAATAATCTCTCTCCCATTACAATTTTCAGGTGAGGAAGGAAAACACCACTTGCAACTTTCTCATCCATTTTTGACCCATCAACAAATATTTGGAAGTGATTTTTAAAGGTAATTGTATTAAGTTCTGCAAATTTTTTCTGGACAAAAGCAATGGGGGTTAAATCTTTATTCCATTTTGAAAATTCAGTATTTATTATGGGAAATGAACAATTCCATGGAGGGGATTGGGGGAAAGTAGGTGCAATAGACTTTGCTGGTACAGGGAACTTCTTTTGAATATTGGCATACTCATCTGCAATACCTCTATACATGGCTGGATTTCTTAACCAAGTATGTAATGTGTGTGAGCTATTTGATTCAATTTTTGTAAGATGTTTTATCAAGAGAAAGCTACGTCTCTCCCTTAGTGTTGTTAATCCACTCTCCATAAGCAGAGACTTGGTGCTTGTGGGTTTCCTAAGACCAAATATGAGACGTATTATATCATTTTGTGTTGTTTCAATTTTTTGCATCTGGGTCTTTGCACATGCACCATAGACAATGAGCCCATAGTCAATATGGGGTCTTATATGTGATTTATAAAACTTGAGTAAGGTTTTCTCCTTACAACCCCAGGGTGTGGAAAAAAGTCTTTTTAGTATATTTGCTTTTCTATAACATTTTTTTATTGTGTTTGAAATTTGGAGGTGGAAATTAAGTTTTTGGTCAAGCATGAGACCTAGGTAATTAATATTATTATCTCCTGGAATAGTTGTTTTATTTAGAGTTAGTTTTGCATTAACATGGTTTCGCTTCCGGTGAAATTAGATTATTTTTGACTTGGTGGGTGCAATGGGTAAATCTGAATGTTGAGGGAATTTTTCAAACTAGAAAAGTGACTTTTGCAGATTTGACTGTGCTATCTGAAAGGTGTTGCCAGATGACCATAGCACCAGATCATCAGCATATTGTAGATTCGTGTGGGGTAGGTTCATGTCCCAGAGATATAGGGCAAAAAGGAGGCAACTGAGGACTGCTCCTTGAGGTAGGCCTTTGGAAATTGTCTTTTGGGGTGAAGAGGCTGAACCAACACAAACAATGAAGCTTCGCACTTCTATGAAGGATTTAATAAAGGATACTAGCTTAGGAGGTATTCCAAGGTTTGCAAGTTTATTTAAAAGGATTTGGTGGTTCACATTGTCATAAGCTCCTTCAAAATTTAGGAAAGCTGCCACTAGGATATTATTTTTTGAGAAAGATTCATTTATTGCATTTGTTAGCAAAATGAAAGCATCTGTTGAGGAGTTGTATTTCCTGAATCCAGTTTGAGTGTGTGGGATTATGCTATTTTTCTCAACAAACCAGAGGAGTCTGTGATAAATAATTTTCTCCATTATTTTCCCCATCACAGGTGTAATAATTATGGGCCTATAAGACTCAGGGTTATCTTTTGGTTAATTTTTTTTAGGATTGGTAGGAGGGACGAACATTTCCATATATTGGGGAACCTAGAAGATGCCCAAGCGTGATTATAACAATTTAGCAGTTCTTGTTTGTATGAAGGTGTGAGATTCTTTATCCATGTAGGGTGTATATTGTCATTGCTACCGCTAGTTTTGGTCCTAATATGATGTATTGCATTATTCATTTCCTGGATTGAAAATGGTTTAGTTATGTACTCGGATCCTGGGCGTGGTTGGTAACTAGGGTTCATAGGAATTGTGGACAGTTTGCTTTGATTATTTGATGTTAGCTTATTAACAAAAAGAGTTGCAAATAGGTTAGCCGTTTTATTATCATTGTCATAATTGGTATTATTATGTATAAGCTCATACAGGAGTGGGTTGGGAGAATTCTTTTTCCCACATATGTGGCTTATGATTTTATGTATAATTGGCTCATTTATTTCTCTGTAGAGATTATTTGCAAAATTATTCCAGTATTTATATTTAGCATCTATTATAGTCCTTTTTAGATTAGATTCTGCTTGTAATTTTTTTAAGTATGTAGTAGGTGTTGGTTTTTTTTATGAATTCTGTCCTAGCTGCCTTTTTTATCCTCCATTTATTTAGGCACTCATTTGTCCACCATGCTATAGGAATTTGTTTAGGGAATGTTTTCTTAGGTGTTGTCCTGGGGATAGCATGATTAGCTGTATTTATTAGTAAAGATGTCAACGCTTCAGCATGTGTATCAACTGTTGTGTTAGAAATGCATGAACTTTGGGTGAAACTTGTAATCTCATCATTTAGCTTATTTTACAAAATAGACCAATTTGCTTTAGTGTTGATATATTTGGATGTATGAGATAAAGTTTCAGCAGGTTCATTTAGGGAGCAAACTATAGCAAAGTGGTCTGTACATAGACTATCAATTTTATTTATGTAAATTTTGTTCAAAAAATTTAAAGACACAATTTGTAGGTCAATTGTGGAGAAATTGCCACTTTTGGGGTTGAAATAGGTATTCAGGTTTGGAGGGGTAGCAACAACTAATTCATTATTATTTGAAGTCATATGCTCAATAAATTTACCAGCTTTATTTGCTGGTTTATTCCCCCACAAAAGGCTGTGGGCATAAGCATTTTTAAGCAATACTTCTTCTTCTTCTTCTAATTCGTAGCAGGCGGGCTATTCAGTCGGTACTATTTAGCCCTCTTCTATTTGCTTGACTCTGTGGGCTACAGAGCTACTGTCTTGGTTGTCTCTTATTTATTAGATATTCTAAGATATCTTTCAGTAGATCTTTTGACTCGAGGAGTTAAAATATAAGATGATAGATATCGATTTCTGTAATCTGTGTGCAGGTATACTTGGCTAGGCTCTTGGCTGATAATGATATTTTGTGGTGTTTGAATCATTTTAACACTTTACAAAGCAAGGTATGTTGTGCAGACGTCAGCATATTACATTCAAATAGGCAACGGTCAATTGTTTCATTATTTATATTACAATGCCTGCAAAGAGGGGACAGGGGAATTGAGCCACTTGAATTAGAAAGCTTATATGAGAATGCAAGGAAATTTAGTCCATTTGTTCCAGAACAAATTCTATGATAAATTTTAGAAAGATACTTATTGGGAATGGGGGAAAGGATAGGATTAATCTTATTAAAATTAATATCTGACAGCCTCCATCGGTAAATTTCTCTAATTGGGATTGGTCTCCCACTTGGCTGGTCAATATTTATAGCAATTTTGTCTATTTCATCAACCTGATGATTACCACTTATGCCAGAGTGGCTAGGAATATACTGAAAATAAGTTTTTGTATAACTTGAAGCAAGATTATCTATAATACTGAGACAATGATAAGTGTCAATCTCCAACTTATACTGAGGAGCTGAGGCCGGCAACTCAAGGCCTGATAAAGAGTCGGAATATACAATAATATTATTAGTAGAGATGCCCCTATTGATCCGAAGAGAACCACGTGGTTTATGGTTTTGTCAGTGAGAATTTGAAAAAACAGGAACTTTGTCACATTTATGTCTGTTTTTATGGATTTTGTCAGTGAGAATTTGAAAAAACAGGAACTTTGTCACATTTATGTCTGTTTTTATGGACTTTGTCAGTGAGAATTTGAAAAAGCAGGAACTTTGTCACATTTATGTCTGTTTTTTTGGATAGTTATGTCTGTTTTATGGATTTTGTCAGTGAGAATTTGAAAAACAGGAATTTTGTCACTTTCATGGATTATAGAGTCATTAACCAAATCGTTTCCGGGCAAAGTTAATGACACTTCTTTACTGTTGTTGTTCGAGGCAAAGTTAATGTCACTTCCTTCCTGTTGTTGTTCAAGCCAAATGTTATGAGTTTCCGGGGAACACCTGTGCTGTCAGTCATTAATCAAATTGTTTCCGGGCAAGGTTTAATTAATGTCTGACAGATGACGTAAAGTTAATTAACGTATTTGGAGTTTTACCAAGAGAATGTTTCCGGGCAAAGTTTAGATCACACATGACAGATGATGTCATGATCGATTGATTGACATGAAAGGGGTATTAATTTGTTGTTTCTAAAGAGAATTGACTCCCGAGCGAATTTTTTGATCTTAGCAATGAAAAGATTGTTTCACGAAAGGGTTTCTTTGTAATTTGAAATGTGAAAGCACAGAGATGCCAAACAAGAGGAACTCGCTGAAATTACGTTTAGGGATAATTTTGGCGAAACCGTTTTAGCCATTTTATGGAATTATTTCGGCGAAACAGTTAGAGACATTATAAAAGATGATTTTAGAAAAGGTTTTAGAAGAGAATTTAATGGTAAAACTCAGTGGTCGTTATAATACACAAGTTCCATTTGAACAGTGTTGTGAGGTCCTCTACCCCAACCCCAAAGGGTTCCAATACCCCCCCCCCAACCCCCAACGAACCCCCACGTCCTCAAAGGGTCTCTGGGCTTCCCAATGGCCCCTGGCACCCTCCAAGGCTCCTGAGCCCCCCTTATAATACTTTTTTAAGGCTTTATTATATCTTTTCAGAACAAATTATTATTTTAGGGAATTATTTCGGTGAAACAGTTAGAGACATTTTGAAATATGATTTTTGAAGAGATTTTAGAAGAGAATTTGAGGGTGAAACTCTGTGGTCGTTATAATACACAAGTTCTATTTGAACAGTGGTGTGAGGTCGTCTACCCCAACCCCAAAGGGTTCCAATCCCCCTACCCCAACCCCGAAGGAAGCGCCGGTACTCAAAGGTCCCCCAAGCTCCCAAAGGGCCCCCAGACGCCCAAAGGCCCCCCCAGACCCTCAAAGGCCCTCCCCGGGCCCCCAAAGTCCCATCGAGCTCCAAAAAGACCACCGGGGTCCCAAAGGCCTTCACCCGGTCCCCAAATGTCCCCCAGGCTCCCCACTGGCCCCCAGACCCCCAAAGGCCCTTCCCCCGGTCCCCAAAGGTCCACCGGGCTCCCAAAGGACCAATCGGCGCTCAAGGGCCCACAGATCCCCAAAGACCCTCCCCGGGCCCCCGAAAGACCCTCCCCGCGGTCCCCAAAGGTCCACCGGGCTCCCAAGGCACCAATAGGTCCTCAAGGGCCTCCAGAACCAAAAAGGCTCTCCCCGGGCTCCCAAAGGACCACCCAGCCCGTGCTTTAGTTTTAGTTTAAAGTATAGAATGGTTTAGCTTAAAGTCTTAACTTAGAGTTTTTGTTGAAGTTCTAGTTTAGTTTAATTTTAGTTAAGAGTTTGATGTTTTACCTTTGAATTTCATCTTTAGTGGTAGTTTTGTTAATTTTTATTTAATAGTTTTTATTTTTATATTGTAGTCTTAGCTTATAGTTTAAGTTAGAATTATTTTGTAGTTTAGTTTTAGTTAAGAGTTTATAGTTTTAACTTAGAGTCTTAGCTTAGAGTTTTAGTTAGAGTGGAAGTTAACTAGAACTAAACTAAACTAGAACTCTAACTGAAACTCAAAGGTAAGACATCAAACTCTTAACTAAAATTAAACTAAACTAGAACTCTAACAAAAACTCTAAGCTAAGACTCTAAGCTAAAACTATAAACTATTAACTAAAACTAAAATAAACTAGAACTTCAATAAAAACTCTAAGCTAATACTCTAAGCTAAAAAATATAAAATCTTAACTAAAACTAAACTAAACTAGAACTCTAAATGAAACTCAAAGTTAAGACATCAAACTCTTAACTAAAATTAAACTAAACTAGAACTCTAACAAAAAAAAACTCCAAGCTAAGACGCTAAGCTAAAACTAAAAACTATTAACTAAAACTTAGTCAAACTATAACTTTAAGTAAAACTCTAGGCTATTACTCTAAGCTAAAACTTTAAATTCTTAACTGTAACTAAAATAAACTTCCACTCTAACTAAAACTCTAAGCTAAGACTCTAAGGTAAAACTCTAAACTCTTAACTAAAACTAAACTACACAATAACTCTAACTTAAACTCTAAGCTAAGACTCTAAGCTAAAACTACAAACTCTTAACTAAAACTAAACCAAACTAAAACTCCAACTGAAACTCAAGGGAAAACATCAAACTCTTAACTAAAATTAAACTAAACTAGAACTACAACAAAAACTCTAAGTTAAGACTTTAATCTAAAACATTCTATACTTTTAACTAAAACTAAAGCAAGGGCTGGGTGGTCCTTTGGGAGCCCGGGGAGAGCCTTTGTGGGTCTGGAGGCCCTTGAGGACCAATTGGTGCTTTGGGAGCCCGGTGGACCTTTTGGGACCGCGGGGAGGGTCGTTGGGGGCCCGGGGCGGGCCTTTGGGTGTCTGGGGGCCCTTGAGCGCCGATTGGTCCTTTGGGAGCCCGATGGACCTTTGGGGACCGGGGGAGGGCCTTTGGGGGTCCGGGGGCCAGTTGGGAGCCTGGGGAACATTTGGGGACCGGATGAAGGCCTTTGGGACCCCGGTGGTCTTTTGGGAGCTCGATGGGCCTTTGGGGGCCCGGGGAGGGCCTTTGGGGGTCTGGGGGGGCCTTTGGGGGTCTTGGGGCCCTTTGGGAGCTTGGGGGACCTTTGAGTACCGGGGCTTCCTTCGGGGTTGGGGCAGGGGGATTGGAACCCTTTGGGGTTGGGGTAGAGGACCTCACACCACTGTTCAAATGGAACTTGTGTATTATAACGACCACAGAGTTTCACCCTCAAATTCTCTTCTAAAATCTCTTCAAAAATCATATTTTAAAATGTCTCTAACTGTTTCACCGAAATAATTCCCTAAAATAATAATTTGTTCTGAAAAGATATAATAAAGCCTTAAAAAGTATTTTAATGGGGTCTCAGGTGCTTTGGGGGGCGCGGAGGGCCATTTGGACGCCCAGCTAACCTTTGTGGACGGGGGGATTCATTCGGGGTTGGGGTGGGGGGATTGGAACCCTTTGGGGTTGGGGTAGAGGACCTCACAACACTATTCAAATGGAGCTTGTGTATTATAACGACCACAGAGTTTTACCATTGAATTCTCTTCTAAAACCTTTTCTAAAATCATCTTTTATAATGTCTCTAACTGTTTCGCCGAAATAATTCCATAAAATGGCTAAAACGGTTTCGCCAAAATTATCCCTAAACGTAATTTCAGCGAGTTCCTCTTGTTTGGCATCTCTGTACTTTCACATTTCAAATTACAAAGAAACCCTTTCGTGAAAAAATCTTTTCATTGCTAATATCAAAAAATTCGCTCGGGAGTCAATTCTCATTAAAAACAACAAATTAATACCCCTTTCATGTCAATCAATCGATCATGACATCATCTGTCATGTGTGATCTAAACTTTGCCCGGAGACATTCTCTTGGTAGAACTCCAAATACGTTAATTAACTTTACGTCATCTGTCAGACATTAATTAAACCTTGCCCGGAAACAATTTGATTAATGACTGACAGCACAGGTGTTCCCCGGAAACTCATAACATTTGGCTTGAACAACAACAGGAAGGAAGTGTCATTAACTTTGCCTCGAACAACAACAGGAAGGAAGTGTCATTAACTTTGCCCGGAAACGATTTGGTTAATGACTCTATAATCCATGAAAGTGACAAAATTCCTGTTTTTCAAATTCTCACTGACAAAATCCATAAAACAGACATAACCATCCAAAAAAACAGACATAAATGTGACAAAGTTCCTGCTTTTTCAAATTCTCACTGACAAAGTCCATAAAAACAGACATAAATGTGACAAAGTTCCTGTTTTTTCAAATTCTCACTGACAAAATCCATAAAAACAGACATAAATGTGACAAAGTTCCTGTTTTTTCAAATTCTCACTGACAAAACCATAAACCACGTGGTTCTCTTCGGATCAATAGGGGCATCTCTACTATTATTTGAATTTGCAATCAAAGGTTGATTTTCCTTAAGGATTTCTAATGCCATGATTATGGCATTTAACTCAGCAGACATTATAGATAAATTATTCTATAATCTCTCTCTCATTGCAATTTTAAGGTGAGGAAGGAAAGCACCACTTGCTACCTTTCCTTTCATTTTTGACCCATCAACAAATATTTGGAAGTGATTTTTATAGGTAATTGTTTTAAGTTCAGCAAATTTTTTTCTGGACAAAAGCAATGGGGGTTAAATTTTTATTCCGCTTTGAGAAATCAGTATTTATATTGGGACTTGACTAATTTTATGAAGGGGATTGGGGGAAAGTGGGTGCAATAGACTTTGCTGGTACGTGGAACTTCTTCTGAATGTTGGCACACTCAACTGCAATGCCTCAATACATGGCTGGATTTTTGAACCAATTATGTAGGGTGTGTGAGCTATTTGATTCAATTTTTGTTAGATGTTTTGTCAAGAGAAAGCTACGTCTCTCCCTTATTGTTATTAATCCACTCTCCATAAGCAGAAACTTGGTACTTGTGGGTTTCCTAAGACCAAATATGAGACGTATTGTATCATTTTGTGTTGTTTCAATTTTTTGCATCTGGGTCTTTGCACATGCACCATATACGATGAGCCAATAGTCAATATGGGATCTTATATGTGATTTATAAAACTGGAGTAAGGTTTTCTCCTTACAACCCAAGGGTGTGGAAAGAAGTCTTTTTTGTATATTTGTTTTTCTATAGCATTTTTTTATTGTGTTTGAAATGTGGAGGTGGAAATTAAGTTTTTGGTCACGCACGAGACTTAGGTAATTAATATGATTATCTTCTGGAAAAGTTGTTTTATTTAGTTAGTTTTGCATTAACATGGTTTCGCTTTCGGTGAAATTGGATTATTTATGACTTGCTAGGTGCAATGGGTAAATCTGAATGTTGAGAGAATTTTTCAAATTGGAAAAGTGACTTTTTCAGATTTGACTGGGCTGTCTCAAAGGTGTTGCCAGATGACCATAGCACCAGATCATCAGCATATTGTAGATTCGTGTGGGGTAGGTTCATGTCCCAGAGATATAGGGCAAAGAGGAGGCAACTGAGGACTGCTCCTTGAGGTAGCCCTTTGGTTATTGTCTTTTGGGGTAAAGTGGCTTAACCAACACAAACAATGAAACTTCGCACTTCTATGAAGGATTTTACAAAAGATACAAGCTTTGGGGGTAGTCCATGGTTTGCAAGTTTGTTTAAAAGGATTTGGTGGTTCACATCGTCATATGCCCCTTCAAAATCTAGGAAAGCTGCAACTAGGACATTATTTTTTGAGAATGATTCATTAAATTTGTTAGCAAAATGAAAGCATCTGTTGAGGAGTGGTGTTTCCTGAATCCAGTTTGAGTGTGAGGTATCATATAATTTTTTTCAACAAACCAGAGGAGTCTGTAATAGATCATTTTCTCCATTATTTTCCCCATCACAGGAGTAATCATTATGGGCCTATAGGACTCAGAGCTATCTTTGGGTTTATTTTTCTTTAGGATTGGTAGGAGGGACGAACATTTTCCTATATTGGGAAACATAGAACATGCCCAAGCGTGATTATAACAATTTAGCAGTTCTTGTTTGTATGAAGGGGTGAGATTCTTTATCCATGTAGGGTGTATATTGTCATAGCTGCCGAACATTTTGGTCTTAATATGATTTATTGTATTATTCATTTCCTGGATTGAAAATGGACTAGTTATGTACTCGGATCCTGGGTTTGGTTGGTAACTTGGGTTCATAGGAATTGGGGACATTTTGCTTCGATTATTTGATGTTAGCTTATTAACAAAAAGAGTTGCAAATAGCTTAGCTTTTTCATTATCATTGTCATAAAGGGTATTATTATGTATAAGCTCATACAGGATTGGGTTGGGGGGAGTCTTTTTCCAACAGATGTGGCTTATGACTTTAAGTATAATTGGCTCATGTGTTTCTCTGGAGAGATTATTTGCAAAATTATTCCAGTATTTATATTTAGCATTTATTATAGTCCTTTTCAGATTAGATTTTGCTTTTGATTTTTTTAAATATTTAGTAAGTGATGGTTTTTTTTATGAATGCTGTCCTAGCTGCCTTTTTTATTCTCCATTTATTTTGATACTTATTTGTCCACAATGCTTTAGGAATGTGTTTAGGGAAGGTTTTCTTGGGTGTTGTCCTGGGGATAGCATGATTAGCTATATTTATTAGTAAAGATGTCAATACTTCAGCTAGTGTGTCAAGTGTTGTCTTTGAAAGGTATAAATTTGGGGTGAAACTTATAATTTCATCTTTTAGCTTATTTTGGGACATAGACCAATATGCTTTAGTGTTGATATATTTGGAGGTCTGCAATAGAGTTTTAGCAGGTTCATTTAGGGAGCAAACTATAGCAAAGTGGTCAGTACATTGACCATCAATTTTATTTATGTAAATTTTATTCAAAATATTTAATGACACAATTTGTAGGTCAACTATGGAGAATCTGCCACTTTTGGGGTTGAAAATTGTATTCAGGTTTGGAGGGGTTACAACAGCTAATTCATTATTATTTGAAGTCATATGCTCAATCAATTTACCAGCTTTATTTGCTGGTTTATTCCCCAAAAAAAGCTGTGGGCGTTGAAATATCCACAAATAATGATATTTTTTAACATATTAGAATTATTTATATATTTCAAGAAATCCATGGCATCTGTAGTTTGGTCATTAGGGTTATAAAAACTTAATATGTATGTTTTTGTATTATTCAGCCAAACACTGATACCAATTGCATCAACATCATTTGCAAAATCTGGAAAATTGATGCTAAATAATTTAATATTAATTTTAACTAGTAAAGCTACTCCACCTCCTTTTCTCTCTGAAGATCTATCCTTCCTCGGGATAGTATATCCTGGAGACTTAATTTTTTGATTTTGGGTTAAATGATTTTCCTAGAGGCAAACAATATTAATGGCATTATTATTCATAAAAGATATTGGTCATTTATCTTATTTTCTGTGAGTGATCTTATGTTCCACTGGAGTATTGATATGTGTTGTGTTGTTGATTTATTTTTCATATGACTGTGTATCAATGTTCAGCTTTGTTAAAAGTAAAGCAAGATCTTTATTTGCTTGAATGAGCATAAAATCAGGGATGTAGATTTTTGCCAATTCTGCAATGATTTTTGTTTTCTGTCGTTGATGTATGTTCATAGCCTGAACTGTATTACGGTTTAGAATGAATAAGCAGATATTTGGGGATTGCATGTTTGGTTATGCATCCTGTTTGTCAGTTAAGGGATTAATTCCTGGTAGTGTTTATAGTTTGTTTCTTCTTGGGAGGGGGGGCAGACTGACCTCAGCTCACCGGACAAGGAGGCTTGTTGACTTGGTGATTCCTTCTGATAGGGATGTGAGCTAGGAGGCTTAGAGGATGGTGTTTTATGCGGGGTACTTGATTCATTTGCGGGGAGGGGTTGACATGGGGGTTTTGGTTGGCTTCATTACTGGCTTTATTTGGTATTGTTGGGCAAAATTTGCTTCCATTGCTGCAAAGAGTATGGGATGGCTTTCTCTGTTGCTATTTCGAGTGTTAGTGCTCTTTTCTTATATGCAGGGCATAGTGATTTATTGGTAGATTCATGTGGGTCTTTGAAATTGATACATGTAGGCTGAGTGTTGTTGCATGTTGTCAACTCTTTAGGATGGAATGCTTTATAATTACTACACACTAGAAGAATTTCATTGCATTTGTTTGTTGTGTGTCCCAATTTGAGACACTTCTGACACTGGATAGGCTTTGGTTTGTATACCTTGTGTGGTTTCATTTGCCCAAATAGGCATAACTTTTCTGGGATGCTAATTTTTTCCTTCAGTGTAAATTAGAAGGATCTACTTGTTTTTAGGCCATTAGAGTTAGGTTTACCAAGTTGGGTAGCATATTCAACTGGGATTGTGTTTTCAGCCCTATCTGAGAGCCCTTCTTTTAACTCCTGAATAGGTATTTCTGGGGGAACATTATAAACTACCGTTTTTGTTGGGGATGGTTTTAGGTTCCATTTAGATGCATTAATTGGGGTATTCAGAAGGGATTTTAGGTTGATTATTGTGTCTGCTAATTTATAATCTTGGACAGCTATTAGCAGAGATCCATCACGGTGAATATTAAGAGAGAACATTGATTTTAGCAATTTGAAAAATGCAACTATTATTGCAGTAATCTTTTTTATTTCAAAGGGGGCAATAGGAGAAATTTTAAGGTAAATTCCTAAGTTTTGGAAGGGAGGATCTTGGTTAGGGAGAGGGGAAATGCTTCTGATTGGGGATATCTTTTTTTTAGAGCTTCTAGAAAGCACCTCTTGAAACCCATAATCATCATTTATAGTGACATTGGCCCCTACACTGATCATTGTCCTATTCTCGGAATTTGAGCAATCATGTGAACTTTGAGATAGTGCGCTTGACTAGCCAGGATGGGTATCAGTTTCACTGGTATTTGGGGTGGGATCTGGGGGGACTTTTTTTCTGGAGGACTTCTAATCATGCCTATTGGAAAAAGCTTTATAGTAAAACAAAACTAAAACAAGAAAGGATAATACAATGATAACAAACCGTCTGCACCGTACTATGGGGAAAATTTCAGGATAAAAGAAACACCACAGTATGGCCCTGAGAATGATTTGAGCAGGATTGGGAAGGTAAAACTACTGATTTATTGAGATAATAGCTCACCAGAAATTTATTTTAATTTTTTTTAAATGTTACTGCTGCTTTCATCAACTTACTGATGGTTCTTCCTCTTATTCTATTTAACAGCAGGCGGGCTTTTCAGTATTACTATTTAGCCCTTTTCCTTTTGCTTCACTCTGTGGGCTACAGAGCAACTGGCTTGATTGTCTCATGTTTATTAGATAATTTCAGATATCTTTCAGTAGATCTTTCGACTCTAGAAGTTCAATTATGAGATGATAGATGTCGATTTCTATACTCTGTGTGCAGGTATAGTTGGCTAGGCTCTTGGCCGATAGTGAGATTTTTGTGGTGTTTGAAGCATTTTAACAGTTTACAAAGCAAGGTTTGTTGTGCAGACGTCAGTATATTACATTCAAATAGGCAATGGTCAATTGTTTCATTATTCATATTACAATGCCTGCAAAGAAGAGACAGGTGAATTTAACCCCTTGAATTAGGAAACTTATACGAGAATTCAAGAAGATTTAGTCCGTTTGTTCCAGAACGAATTCTATGATAAATTTGAGAAAAATACTTATTGGGAAAGGGGGAAAGGATAGGATTAATCTTATCAAAATTAATATCTGATAGTCTCCATTGGTAAATATCTCTAATCGGGATTGGTCTCCCACTTGGCTGCTCAATATTTATAGCATTTTTTGCTATTTCATCAACCTGATTATTACCACTTATGCCAGAGTAGCTAGGAATATACTTGTGGTATTTGATAGATAAATCTTTATTTAAAACCCAGGCACCTATAATAAAGAACACTATAAGCAAAGCAAGCAAGCATAACGCATCAAGGCAAGTAAGCATAAGCACGCAATAACAGCTGGTGCACAACTACAAGCATAAGCAAGGTATCACATAATGCTACATCCCCCTTCAGCTGTTTGCAAGGGATGAGCTGCTTCGACCTCTAGGCATGGAGGCGCTAGGCTTACTCTCCTAACTGCCGATAACTTGGTAAATTATCACTCAATACAGGACACAACAGAACACTACACTGGGAGGCGCAAGGCTCACTCCCATCAGCTGCCAATGGGTTTTGGCAGACCTATACTAACACAAGTGCTTCATTGTCGCTTCCTTATTCATTATAAGTTTAGTCTCTCTGGTGGCTTCACCATTCTGCCGGATCTTTTGGCCTGAGCAGCTGTTGCTTGTGCTTCAATTGTGCTAGACAGTTTGCTTGCTGGCTTGTGGGGCTCAGCTATAGCCAGACCGGGCTCGGTAGTGGTAGTCGGGAATCTCTGCAATGATCTGTGCGGATTCATGCTTGTGGCGGTTTCGGGACAATCTTCAACCTGTCCCAGGTTTAGTGAACTTGACACAACCAGGAAGGGGTACTTCATGACAGGTCTGTCATCAGGTGTGAGTGGAGAGGCTGCTTTGATTAAGTGTCTTCGGTTTCGACGAAGGATTGTACCATCTTTAGTTGATAAGTAGTACGATCTAGGCTCATCTGCCTCTTTAATTATTTCCCCGCTTTTCCATGGTGCTTCCGGCTGTTTTTTGAAGAAGACCTTGTCACCTCCTCTGAGTTCGGGATGTTCTCTAGCATGCCGGTCATAGTAGGATTTCTGTCTGTTTTGAGCCATCTCTCTGCTTGCCAAGAATTCAGAAGTCTGTATCACTCTCTTTTCTAAGTTCTTTTCTGTGCATGGGAGTTTTGAGCGGAGCTGGTGGCTCATGAGCATTTGTGAGGGGGAAGTTAAACCGTCTATTGGGGTCTTACGGTATTTCAGAATTCCAAGGTATGGGTCCGATCCATTTCACTTGCCTTGGTCATGATGCTCTTGCAAGTCTGGATAGTCTTTTCTAGTAATCCATTTGACTGGGGGTATATTGGACTTGAAGCTTTTAACTCAAATCCCCAGTCTCTGGCAAACCTCTTGATTTCTTGGGACACGACTTGTCTACCATTATCGGACATCATAACCTGGGGTATACCATGAAGGGCAAAATGCCACTTCAGTTTCAAAATGACTTCCGCAGATGTTAATTAACGTAAAAGATCAGTTTGAAAGAAGCGGCTATGGTAGTCCACCACTAGGAAGTAGCCGGCTCCATGCCGGGTGAATATGTCACAGGCAACTTGTTGCCAGGGTTGAACTGAAGCTGGTGAGCAGATAAGTGGCTTTTCTTGCAGACTCCTGCTGTTTTTTTGGCATGTGTAGCAGCTGACAATCAGATTTTCTATGTCTGTGTTCAGTTGAGGCCAGTAGATGAGCATCCTAGCTCTCTGTTTAGTTTTCTCCACTCCTAGGTGTGATGCGTGTAGCTGTTTTAACATGTCGGTTCTCAGACATGCTGGTACCACCATCCTGTCTCCCTTGAATATGATTTCGTCATTGATACATAGTTCGTGTCGGACTCCCCAAAAACGCACTACGTGACTGGGACATAGCTTGCGAGAAACTGGCCAGCCGGTTTCTATAATTTCTCTGAGTGCAGCTAGCTGGGGACTTCTTTAGAATGGTTGTGGATTTCTTGCAGTTTTGAATCACTCACCGGAAGTAACTTGACAACTTGGTTTACATACGCTTCGAGTTCTCTCTGGCTTGCATTGTCAATTTCTTACAGGTGGAGCCTTTATAAAGCATCAGCGACTGGTACTTCAGTGCCAGGTTTGTAAGTGAAACTCAAGTCGTATGGCTGAATCTGGAGCATCATCCTTTGTAGTCTTGCTGGGGCCTTGTGCAAAGGCTGTCGTAAGATGGTTTCAAGAGGGCGATGATCAGTGAACACCTTGACTTCCCTTCCATAAATGTAATGATGTAAGTATCGGCAGCCAAATACAATTACGTCAAGTTCTTTTCCTAGCTGTGAGTATCTTTGCTCGGTAGACGTAAGGGCTCGTGAAGCGTATGCTATTGCCTGTCCATTTGTTGAGATGTAAGCTCCTAGGCCGTGCGATGAGGCATCGACTGTCTGGTCAATAGAGGTACTTCGGTGATCAAAGAAGCGGAGGTGCGACAAAATGAAGCCCTTTATTTCCTTTAAGGCAAAATCGTGCTCTGTTTCCCAAACAAAGTCTTTTTCTTTGCAGATGTCACGAAGGTCCTTGCATTTTGTTGATAGATTAGGGATGTATCTGGCTAATTAATTTAGCATTCCTAAGAGGGTGGTCAGCTCTTCTTTGTTCGCTGGCTTCGGCATTGCATTAATTGCACATAGCTTCTCTGGATCAGAGCGCATCCCTTTTTTGCCAATCATATGGCCAAAGTATGTTACCTCTTGTACCCCAAATTTATATTTACGTGCGTTGAACCTTACCCCTTTTGCTCGAGCCCTCTTTAAGACGGCAATAAGACACTGATTATGCTCTTCCAGGGTTAAACCGAAAAGTAGCAAATCGTCTATGATGACTATAAAGCCAGTGAGACCTTCAAACACTTGCTCAATGCGCCTCTGGAATTCGTCATGAGCTGATATAATGCCAAACGGCATACGCTTAAAACGGTATCTTCCAAAGATAGTGTTCAATGTAATTAGGTCTGAGGATTCCTTATCTAGTGACAGTGACCAGTATCATGAGCGTGTGTCTAGCTTTGTGAAGTACTTTGATCCATGCAAGTTGGATGTAGAAAATTCTAGCGTTGGAATAGGGTAGTGGGGTCATCTGATGGATTTGTTGAGATCCAAAGGGTCAATACTGAGATGGAGAATGCCATCCTACTTTTGAACAGCCACCTTGGAGTTTACCCCTTCAGTAGGGAGTTTCACCTTCTCAATGACACTGTCTTTCTCCATTTTATCGAGCTCTGCTTTAAGCTTGTTACAAAGAGCTGATGGAATTTTCCTTACAGCATGAAGCTTAGGGATGGCTCCATCCTTCAAATAAATATGGCACTTGCCATCCAGATTTCCTAGCCCTTCAAAGACATCATTAAATTCTTTAATAACCTCTGAAACAAAGTTGCAGATTGGTACTTCAGTGCTTGCAGCAGAGTTGACATTCATGATCAGTTTAATAAGGTTCAGATCCAAGCTTGATCTGAAACCGATTATGGGAACAGAGTCTGCTCCTACAATGTAGAACTGCTGGTTGGAAGGCCTTGATTGTTCATAGGTGCAGCTCAAAGTACATGTTCCTAGAACAGGAATCCTGCCACCACAGTAACTAGTGACCCTCTGCTCAGCCTTAGTTATTTCTGGCTTTGGCAAGAGCATGTCAACATACTTGATAGGAAGGATATTTGCTTGCGCTCCTGTGTCAACTTTGGAGCTCACTGGCAACTGAGCGTTAATTTTGCGGGAAACTATGGCTTCTTCTTGTTATTTGTTTCCGAGACTTCATGCAGAAATATCTCGTCCTCATCATCAGAGTTTTCGAGTGTGTCGTTGCTAACTGAAACTACATTTACGACCTTGTTGCTTCTGCAGACGCGTGCAAAATGGTTAGGCTTGCGGCACTTTGTATATGTTTTTCCTTTTGCAGGACATGCATGATTTGAGCTGTAGCTGCCTCCACAGAAGCAGCATTCTCTAGATCTTGGACTGGTGGCCTTGGACTCGTCGTTTCTTCTGCTTGGGCGGCGATTGATTTTATTAATTGAATCAACATCTTTTTTATTCTACCTTCGTCAAATGTTCTTAGCTGTGCCTGGGTTGTTTCAAACATGCGACATTTCTCTATAGTTGTTTCAAGGGTTAGGGCGTCTCCTTCTATTAGCAAGCGCTCTCTGATACCTGGGTTCAGTATTCCACAGACTATTCTATCTCGTACCATTTCGTCTGCGTCCCTGTAGCTAAAGGCCTTAACCAAGGTTTTCACCTCTGTTATGTAGCCTTCTATATTTTCTCCCTCAGGTTGGTCACGTTTCTGAAAGACGTACCTTGCAAACACGCTGTCTGTTTTAGGTGTTGCATAATCTTTGAATTTTGTCATGTATGGCTCAAGCTTTTCCTTTTCAATCTCACTGAAGGTGAAGGTATTAAATATCTCTCTTCCCTTGTCTCCTACCCAAATAGGTAGGTAGGCGCACATGATCTTCTCAGTTTTTCCAGATAAAGGGCCAGCAAACATAAGACGAGCATGCTGCTCAAATCGTTTCCACTCATCTGGAAGACGCAGCGGGTCCCAACTGATACTTGGCTGGTTGATATCCATTACTGGTTACTCACTTCTGACACCATGTGGTATTTGGTCGATAAATATTTATTTAAAACCCAGGCACCTATAATAAAGAACACTATAAGCAAAGCAAGCAAGCATAACGCATCAAGGTAAATAAGCATAAGCACGCAATAACAGCTGGTGCACAACCACAAGCATAAGCAAGGTTTCACATAATGCAACAATGCTGAAAATAAGTTCTTATGCCACTTGAAGCAAGAATATCTATAATACTGAGACAATGATAAGCGTCAATGTCCAACTTATACTGAGGAACTGAGGCCAGCAACTCAAGGCTTGATAAAGAGTCGGAATATACAATAATATTATTTGAATTTGCAATCAAAGGTTGGTTTTCCTTAAGGTGTTCTAATGTCATGACTATGGCATTTAACTCAGCAGACATTATAGATAAATTATTATATAATCTCTCGCCCATTCCAATTTTCAGGTGAGGAAGGAAAACACCACTTGCTACCTTCTCATTCATTTTTGACCCATCAACAAATAATTGGAAGTGATTTTTATAGCTAATTGTATTAAGTTCAGCAATTTTTTTCTGGACAAAAGAAAGGGGGGTTAAATCTTTATTCCACTTTGAGAAATAAGTATTTATTATGGGAATTGACCAATTCCATGGAGGGGATTTGAGGAAAGTAGGTGCAATAGACTTTGCTGGTACGGAGAACTTCTTCTGAATATTGGCATTCTCATCTGCAATGCCTCTATACATGGCTAGATTTCTTAACCAATTATGTAGGGTGTGTGAGCTATTTGATTCAATTTTTGTAAGATGTTTTGTCAACAGAAAGCTACGTCTCTCCCCTATTGTTGTTAATCCACTCTCCATAAGCAGAAACTTGGTGCTTGTGGGTTTCCTAAGACCAAATATGAGACGTATTATATCATTTTGTGTTGTTTCAATTTTTTGCATCTGGGTCTTTGCACGTGCACCATAGACGATGAGCCCGTAGTCAATATGTGGTCTTATATGTGATTTATAAAACTGGATTAAGGTTTTCTCCTTAAATCCCCAGGGTGTGGAAAGAAGTCTTTTTAGTATATTTGTTATTCTATAGCATTTTTTTTATTGTGTATGAAATGTGGAGATGGAAATTAAGTTTTTGGTCAAGCATGAGACCTATGTAATTAATATGATTATCTTCTGGAATAGTTGTTTTATTTAGAGTTAGTTTTGCATTAACATGGTTTCACTTTTGATGAAATTGGATTATTTTCGACTTGGTAGGTGCAATGGGTAAATCTGAATGTTGAGAGAATTTTTCAAATTGGAAAAGTGACTTTTGCAGATTTGACTGTGCTATCTCAAAGGTGTTGCCAGATGACCATAGCACCAGATCGTCAGCATATTGTAGATTCGTGTGGGTTAGGTTCATGTCCCAGAGATATAGGGCAAATAGGAGGCAACTGAGGACTGCTCCCTGAGGTAGGCCTTTGGTTAATGTCTTTTGGGAGGAAGAGGCTGAACCTAGGCAGGAAGAGGCTTTTGGGAGGAAGAGGCACTTCTATGAAGGATTTTATAAAAGATACTAGCTTCGGGTGTAGTCCAAGGTTTGCAAGTTTGTTTAAAAGGATTTGGTGGTTCACATTGTCATACGCCCCTTCAAAATCTTGGAAAGGTGCAACTAGGACACTATTTTTTTAGAATGATTCATTTATTGCATTAGTTTCCAAAATCAAAGCATCTGTTGAGGAGTGGTGTTTCCTGAATCCAGTTTGCGTGTGAGGGATCATAGTATTTTTTTAAACAAACCAGAGGAATCTGTAGTAGATCATTTTCTCCATTATTTTCCCCATCACAGGAGTAATCATTATGGGCCTATAGGACTCAGGGTTATCTTTGGGTTTATTTTTCTTTGGGATTGGTAGGAGGGACGAACATTTCCGAATTATTGGGGAACACAGAAGATGCCCAAGCGTGATTATAACAATTTAGCAGTTCTTGTATGTATGAAGGGGTGAGATTCTTTATCCATGTAGGGTGTAAATTGTCATAGCTGCAGCTAGTTTTGGTCCTAATATGATGTATTATGAAGGTCTAAATCGGGTCAAAACGTCCCAAATTCTCGTAGATAATTCTACGAGAATTTGGGAAGTTTTGACCCGATTTAGACCGTCGGGTCAAAACTTACCAAATTCTCGTAGATAATTTTACCAAATTTCGTTGATTATCAACGCGAATTCGGGAAGTTTTGACCCGATTTAGACCGTCGGGTCAAAACTTCCCAAATTTTCATTGAAAATTTCAACGAAATTTGGGAAAATTATTTACGAGAATTTGGGAAGTTTTGACCTGATTTAGACCTTCATACAAATCGGGTCAAAACGTTATACAGTTACGTGCTGACATACCTTTCAAGCATTGTGAAGTATACAAAACCCATCTCCTTTGTCACAATCATTAATAGCGTGAATTTTGAATGATCTTTTTACAATTTATTAGATTAGCCTATCTCTTAAATACTCTTTTTAAATAGGCTAAATCAAGTCCAAGATTGTGATCCTGGTGGAACTAAGATTGATGGTCATAGAATTTAGTGATGAAAGATTGGATTGATGTTGGGTTGTCATGTGACAGACAATGTCCACTAGACATATACAATATCTGGGACTGATTTTGGTTGGACTTAAAAGCAGCAAGCAAGTGAAACCTAAGCCTAATAGGCTTGGCTGCTTGTGGTCTAAAGGTGGAATACCATGTCAATATATTGATATAGCCTATAACCAACAAGTCCCCTGGAATTGTAGGCCAATGGTGAAAGCTATAGTTTCCCAATTGTTTGGTTGAATGCATTTTACATGATATGCAATATGATCTGAGTTAACATATTTGGTACAAGTACATTAAACATACACTTTTATATACTAATTACATTAAATCACATTGTCCAGCAAAATAAGGAAAGATCCTGTAGAGTCGCTGGTCAGTGATGATGGGGAGTCACTGGTTTGGTGGCGTCCCACTCTGTTTTCCATGGTTTGGTGGACCAATTCTTATCATTGGCAATCTTGAATGCATTGACAGAGGGAGCTGTGACAGCTGCATTGGGAAGACTGTTCCAGGGGCCCACCTCTATTGGAGAAGTAGTGGTTGCAGAGTCTGCTGTGAGCTATCTTCCTGAGTAGCTTCTTACTATGCCCTCTTGTCCTGAATGAGGTATTTATTTAGCCTTGTGACACCTGATAAGGAGACATGTTAAGAAAACAATTCTTACTTTAAAATATGTATAATGATCCTAGTTCTTATATTATCCAAGGGAACAACCTTTATCATCAAGTCTTTCCTCTAAAAATCCTCAAAAGAGAAAAATTTTCCAAATCTCACCACATTTTTAATTCAATGCTTGTCTTTTGAAATTGCTGCTGTAAACTGCTGCCAAATAAGTTGTTTTATAGATAGAGTTTAGCACATGTGTCAAAAAACATGTTTAAAGAAAAAGTAGTGGTAAATTGAAATTATAGAAATTCCGTGCATCTTTTGTAACCTAACCTAAGCTAACCACTGCTATTAATATTTTGTATTTACGCCACTGCTATTTGCCCTTTGCCACTGCTATTAATATTTTGTATTTACGCCACTGCTATTTGCCCTTTGCCACTGCTCTTTAAAAAAAAAATATTAAAAAGACCAACATGAATACTATCTATAAAAGAACTTATTAGGTAGCAATTTAAAAAGACTTAAACATTGAATTAAAAATATGGTGATATTTGGAAACTTTTTCTCTTTTGAGGATTTTTTAGAGGAAAGACTTGATGATAAAGGTTCTCCAGTTGGATAATATAAGAACTAGGATCATTATACATATTTTAAAGTAAGAATTGTTTTCTTAACATGTCTCCTTATCAGGTGTCACAAGGCTAAACAAATACCCTGAATGATTTGTCAAGTTGTAAAGGACTCTGAGAAGAGGTCCCAACACTCGTCTGTAGACGAGTGTTGGGAGCTGTAGTTTGTTCAGGTGGGATGGATAGTTGAGGTTCTTGTATCCATCAATAGCTTTGGTTGCGTGCCTTTGAACAGACTCTATTTTCTGTTGGTCACTCTTATTCAGAGGCGTGGCAACACACATCCCAAAATCCAGCAATGGTCGTAAACGACCCTTGTACAGCTTCGTCATGACTTTAGATGATCTGCTACGTACTGTACACTTAATTATTCCAAGGGTCTGAGATGCTTTGGCAACCGCTGTTTGGGTGTGTTTGTTGAATTTTAATTCTTCATTGAAGACTATTCCCAAATCTCTTTCAGCTACCAAGAAACCAATCAATTGTCTAGAGCCATAACCCACCTGATGACAGACAAAACCCACCAGACTGGTTATTTCAAGAGACCAGTGGAATGCAAAGATTAGTTTTTATTGCATTTACAATATTTAAACTGTTGTTTTTTGGGTAAAGTTCTATGAAATCATATTACTGAGTTAGGACTAAAGTGAATACATCATTCGATGCCTTTTTTTATGCTGATTACGAATATAATAAGCATTTCTATAGGAAATGAATTTCAGCCCCACCCCTATATAGGCTAGACCTAACCCTGAATTGGCATATGTAGGGGGGGGGGGCGGAAATTAATTTCCGATATAAATGCTTATTATATTCATAAAAAGCATAAAAAAAGGCAAAAAATGGTGTATTCACTTCAGTCCTAACTCAATAATATGATTTCGTAGAACTTTACTTAACACCTCCTGATACGGAGTCTCAACACAAATTGTTTGTTCTTATATCAACTGTTTAATTTAATGGGGAAATTAAGTTTAACTCTTTGCTGACGGTTCGCGTGTGGTTTACCTGAGTGGAGGCTGAACTTCTAGAGAGGGGAGCTTAAATTAGGAGTACGAGTAGGGAGCTTATGTTGACGGCCATACTGAGTTGAAACCAGACTGATAAATTTCAGTTTCCCTTAGGAGCGAGTGGAGCCACAAGGACTAACGAACTTGAGAAATACTAACATAGAGAGAATAAAATGAGAAAGTAATACATTTATTGTTACTCACATAATTGTCGCAGAGCTTCGGATATATCAACACACTTGTAATACAACACACTGATACAAGATTGTCATCTGGAGTGATGCTACACAAAAGTTAATGCACTGACAAAAAGTTCTGCTCGACACAGTTTATTTTGAATAGACTCACATAAGGCTGCAATAAGACTGAAAAAAGACTACTCAAGACTCCAATAAGACTGAAAATAGACTCCTAGTCGACTCTAAAAGACTGGCGCAAAATTGTTAAGTTCTCACTATCTATCCTCTGCAACTATGCCGGAGGTTACGTTTAGGCGTTGCCAAAAGTATATTTTTTCAGTCCTTATTGGCTGCACTATTGTCCTACATTACTATTGGACAGTGCATGTACCAATCAGCTACTTGATTTTAACTAGATTTTGATAGGATTTATTACTCTCTAAGACTTCACTTTGGAATTTTTCTAGAGTTGAACGAAGTTTTGTACTCTATAATTAAAGCAAGCTACATAGTCTTACATTGTAATATTTTCAAGAAAATGTCTCTTGATTTTCAGAAGACTTATAACCTATTCGTGAACATTGGTAGCAGCTGAACGATTTATATACAGTGAAATTGTTACTTTTAAGCTTAGTCTTCAAGAACAATATTTTTAAGGTTTATACCTTTTGCATCTATAGCGGAACACGTAGTTTTATTTCTTATCTCAAGAGACCAGTCTGTCGATCGTTTGGAATTTCCGAGCTCTCAAGATTTAGATTGCATTTGCGTTGGCTGTCATAAGATTTGGTCAAGATGATATTATTGCGTTTATTGGCTGACACTGGGCGATTTATTGCTGTTATCTTCTTTTGTGGGAACGATTCTTACAATGTTTAGTTACAATGTGTAACTACAACGTATAATTAGATACATTCGTTTCACTATGTTAAATTGAAAGCTTGAGTCTTACTCGATTTGTAAGTTGCTTGACTCTCAGGTTAATATGTTTGGGTGATTTTATGCTTCATTTGGGCATCTTTACTTGGAAAATTTCGGAGTTCTTGGAAATTGATTCCATTACATATCATCCTTCCCGTTCTTAACGATGTCCTCATCGTTGTTTTATGCTCTCTCTTTACACTTTCAAATTTGTTTTTTTTTTTTGTTTTTTTTTTTTAAAGAATTTGTTTTGTACTTATTACTTGAATTAGCTCTGCTTTGGTAAAATTCGTATATATTCTTTTTTTTTATATACTTGATTGCTCTACTAGACTATACATGTAACAACATCACTTTTAAAGTTTATGGTCTACTCACTCGATTTGGCGAAGGGGCCAAAGAGTTTCTACATTAGGTTATGTGATTATATAGTAATTATTATTTCCTCCACCTAACACTAAGTTTACCTTCACCTGATACGATTATCTCATCACTGAAAACGGTACATTTTGCCTTTTTAATACTCGACTTTACTTTCACCTGACGCTAAAATGACACGATTAAATTTTTATTCCTTCACCTGATATGATAATACTTCTACTTAGTTTTAACTAATCCAAGTTCGGCATTAATAATTGCTTTATTACTTAACGTGATACATGTTTGCTACTTCTAATGCTAATTTATACTTCCATCTGACGTTACATAGGCACGATTATATTACTATTCCTTCACCTAATATTACAATTCCTTCACTTGATGTTGTAATACTTCCATATGGCTCCAACTAGTTAAGTTCCGCTTTTGTAATTATTTTATTATTTAATGCTAGTTTATACTTCCACCAGACGCTATGTTGGTATGATAGGTATTTGAGATACTTTTCAAAAAAACATGTAACTACGTCTAAAACATCTAACTACACCTAAATTTTTAGCACACTGAAATTAAAACAATTTGCAAGGAAAGTTTTGACACATTAACTGACTTCAATACCAATGTCTGATTGCAACACTGAGCTTATGTAATTTACGCTGATTTTCATTTGTTTCATGAAAAGCTCTTTATGTTCTTTAAAATTATTAGCTAGTTACATAAGATTTCGCACTTACTTCATCATTCTACGTGTCTATATTACTCACATACGTTTTCACTCTTACTTTGGGCTTCCATTCAATTAATTACTGGGTTGGCTAATTGTTCATGGTTTGTCTTCTTAGCGTTTCCTTCCTGTCACTCGCTCTTTGGAACAGTGTTTATGTTGTTCGCAAGTATGACTGTATGCACAAAATTGTCCGTTCGTGGTTCATTACGTCATATACGAGGGGTTGATGTTGTAGATTCATTGAGATGTCTATTAGGTACATAACCCATGGGGGATTGATTACATGAAATGGGTATCTTGGTCGCTAGCTGGGTATCTCTTCTTTGATACAATTTGGCCCGAGAAAATCAAATACTCGTACAGTTTGTGTTTCCCGTAAATTTTTCACGCTCAATCCATTTTTCATTTGGACTATGGGCTGTGTTCCTACGTTTAACGTTAACTATGGCACAATTGTAACTTGATTTAAGTGTCTTGGCTCGACGCATTGTCTTTGATTTTCAGTTTAATGATTCACAGTTATTGACAGCTTAACAGGGAGATGAAAATAGTAACAGCTGTTTGGTTCTCTTCTCTGAACACTTCATTTTGGGAAAAACTTTAGCACGTACAGTTTATGTTTTTCACAAAAATTGATTATGATTGGTTCTTCATTTCATGGAGGATGGTTTGGTTTTGTGACATCTAACAATAATTGGATAGTCAAAACTTAAACCTTTTGTCTTGGTTAACATATTGTCTCTGATATGGGGCTTAAGATACATAGTCCTTGAGGGATTGACTCTAGGTTTATTCTTGGTGTTTTAAACATTAAATCTTAAGGCCGTTGCCGTCTAAGGATTTGACGGGTATTTATGCAGTTTTACGACATGACAGGTCGAGGCTACTCTTTTAGGTAATCATTAATTCAGGTATATATTTGTGTATAGGGTCCTTGGTTCCCAGCACAGCTTGAGGTAAGATTACCTGGTACTGGGTTCTGGTTATCTGGATTGGTGATCAGCATATCGTCTTCAGATATTTTCTTGGTGAGTACTTGTCGGTGGTTGATGAATGATGAAAGTAGATGCTACTGGGTTGTATCCGTGTTGCATGTTGGTACCCCATAATTAATCTGCACTGATTACTTTGCTTCCTAGAATATAAATATCTGGGCAGAATCATATGCTCTTTACAATTACATAAGTTAAAACATATATAACAACAACATACGGTTTTCATAATATTCTGCGTGGACAAATTTTTTTTTTAAATAATAGTTATTATTAGTGGTACTAATAACATCAATTTAGTACAGGTACAGTTAAACATAACGTTAAAAAAATAAGGGCAGATTTCATGCTTTCATGCATGTTGCCGCAATCATTACATTATTATCATATAAATAAGGTAATCATCAGAAAAATGATTATGGTTAAAAAAAAATAGCGCTATAAAATTGTAAGGATTTGTGACTATGTTCATACACATATACATGTGAATTTGTCACATATTCTATATTTAATACATTTTTTAAATATTACTAACTCTCATTGAACTTAACCTTTACTTTTCTCTTATACTACTATTTGCTATGTCGGCACCATGGTTTATGTGAGAGGCCTGGGTCTACTCTGAATTTAAAAATCTTTATTGTCTATGCGTATTCATACCGCTTAAAAAATATGTCTTTTGCAGCTGCATGGGTTGCAAGAACAAAAAGAAAAATTTGGGGCAGGACGTGGCACGAATGAGGACCTCTACTCCCACTCGCTCAATCACGTCCTCCCTTACTTTTTTTTTTTTACCTTAAAGGTTATCCGGTAGTTCTTGGCTTAGGCTGTGCATCTCGACTGTCTCTATGCGAACTGGCTTTTATATTTTTATACGTGTTATTATCAACACTCTTTAATAATTTAGATTCAACGCAATCAGTATAGAATACGATATTAAGAACACCAATACTATTGTAAGGAGGGTATGCCAACAAAAATTTGTTGAAAATAGTCAGTATCTATTTTCTACACATGTTAGTCTTTGGTCTTCGTTGGTAAATAGGGGAATTTGAGAGTCTAAGGCTTCTGTTATTTTTGTTAGCGGTAAGGTTCCCTTGATATTGTCTATTTTTGACCATATTGTGGCTCTTACTTCTTCCTTATCAATATTAGGAATTGTATACGATAGATTGACTGGTTTGAAGTTGTTTATCTTGGGACTTATTATGTTGGTGCTTGTTGTTATGAGGGGCGTTTGCACCGTGGCTTCCTTGGTCACCAGTCGGCATCCTTGTTTTATTGTTATTGTTCCCACGTCTTGTAATAGTAGTTCAGTTCTGTAGCTTGGATCGATTCTTTCTGTGTTATTATAACATGAGATAGTCCCAAGTGTTTCTTTTGGAACAGAAAACAGGCACAGATCATTTCTAAGGTGAATAAATATTTCTCTTTTAGTACTGCCTACTAGCGCTTCGCATGAGCTGGGAATTTCTTCTTGTTGAGTCTCCTTTAAAAATATATCCAACATACATGATCCGGGTTTTACATTATAAATGGGCAGTGTTAGTTGACATACTAGGTTTTTGAATGCTACATATTCCTTTAGGTCCTGTGGATTTGCTAAGGCATATTTCCTCCTATCTTGATCGACTAGCAAGTATTCCGCTTCGGGGGTGAGAGTCATGAATGCATTAGTTTTCCATATATTGGCCGGAAACGTGGAAATTTTATACAAGTCATATATTGATTGTTGATTTATTAACGGAATTGTTAATAATGCAAACAATTGTTCGTTTATCTATGTGATGTGAACTTTAAGCTTGGTGTAATAGTGGAATAAGTTTGCTACTTCCGGTTCTGTTGGTAGATGTAGTCTGAACGTCAAATGCGTTTTTATTTAATCCAAGATACTTTTTAGATTTGAAAGATCCACTGGGTCATACGATAGGGTTCCTCAGGTAAGGGCGAACAGTGCGAATTAAAACTTGCTAACATCAGTTGCCAGGTTAAGTAATGACATTGTCACTATATCTAGTGATACCATGGTGAGGCTTGAATCGGAAATCACACGATCTACTTCATTTTTCAAGTAATTCATTATGCTTACTGTTTTTGATATTTTCTTCGAGATTGCCTCAATTTTGTCTCTCTGGTAATTGGCTATATTGGCTTGTATTTTTTGGACATGTAAGGTCACGTTCATGGCGTTATTTAGTTTTCCTACGTTTTGCCTTAGGATATTTAGGTCTTCTTCAGTTGAAAGGCCAAACAAGCGTGAGGCTAATTCTCCCACGATCGGTATTAGACTAGCTGATCTTCTATATTTGCTTTTTCGAAAAAATACTTCGAAGATTCTCGTGGTACTTTGTTTCAACTTTTGTATTTCTGTATTGAATAATTCAAATAGTGCTTGCAGTCTCTGTCTATATAATACTAGGAAGGATTGGTGAATTGATAATCTTAGAGAGTTTTTCTCGTTTAGTCCAGGTAATGGTTCTATATCTTCCTTTGCTGGCTCATCGGCCATTGCTAATCTAGCACACGTACGTTTACCGTCTATTGTCCAACATTTCTTGTGTGGGTAATCATCTTCTTCCTCCTTCTTATTTTTATCTTTCTTTTCTGCTGGGTTTAACGCTTGTACCTTTATCGTTTGCATTTCGGTATGCCTTACTGGGAGTCTTGCTCTTAAGCCCATAGTAAATACACCAATTGACTGGGTGCTGTAAGACATGGGTCCAGTTGACCACGTCCATTTTGTGAGTATCGTGGGTCTTATATATGTTATTGTAGTCAAATTTCTAGGTGATTCCTTGCTAAGTGCGGTTATTTCTGGGGCTGTGCTTGTCGTAGTTTCCGACATAGAAGATTGTATGTCTATTACTGAAGTCTCATATGTAGGCGTGGTTGTTTTGGTGGCTTTTCTTTTTCTTTCAGTAGCCTTTTGGTTTTAATCATCTTGTTGTATGTTTGAGAATTTTAATTCCTTTAGGTTAATAATTTGCTTGTAATCATTTTCCTTTGTGAGTTTTGATATTATTCGCTTCGTGACATTTTGTTCGGCATGATTTTGCCATAATTCCTTGAGGAAGGTCCATAGGCTCGGTAATTCATTTAGCATGGCGTAATTCCAGTCATAGAGTTTATTTTTCTTAGAAATTGCCAAGAGGGAATCGGTAGTGTATTTTGCTCTGGTATGTTCTTTTATAGGTCCGTCACCACTTCTTAATTCTCTTTTTCTCCTGTTTCCTATATTGTTAGTTCCTAGAGCTTTGTCGATTTCTGCCATTTTCTTGTCAAAATCGTCCACTATGAATTTTGATTTTAGTTTTGGAAGAATGGGGGGTAGATTTCCTTTATTTTCCTTATGGTGCATGTCTTTCGTGGTTTGAAGGCTTTTATCTGATTTTAAAAATTGGAATATGGAATCCTTTAATTCATTGGTGTTTTTCTCAAGTCTCATTAACTGTTGAAACAGGGTTTCAAACGGTTTAGGATCCAGTTTCATAAATATTTTCCAGGCATTGTGGCTTGCAAGTAATGAGTTCTCATGTTTGAAGATTATTCCATGTTTTACGATGTCTTGGGCTATAGTTTGGGAAATGAAGATTGTTATGACCTTTGTTATCCACATCCTTTTTGCTGTTTCTGGAATTAATATTTCATTAGACATTGTACAGAAATACTTCCTAGATTAGTTATTGAACGAGGACTCAGATTTTTATTAGTTGTTCTTTCTTTTTTTTGGGGGGGGGGCCCATGGGACGGGGTGGATATTATATTATTAACATATTATAATAATATTCTTGGTCCAAAGGAAACAAGGTGATATTAAAAATTTTTGTAATTTAATTTGTTATATTTCTTATGGTCATTACACTTTTGATTCTTAAGCTGGGGGGATAGGTATTTTAATTCCTCCGCGTAGGGATTTAATTGCTTTGACTTAGGAGTGATTTGGTTGTAAGTATTTGATTGTTTAAGATTGTTTGTTTTCCTGATAACTTTGATTATGAATGATAATTTTTAATTCTTTTAAACAATATTTAATTTCTTCTCTATCTGTACATTAAAATCATTGGATTGTACAAGTACTGTTTGTAATATTTTATTTCTCGGAGTGGGTCATGTTTTCCTTGGTATTTTACACAGTTTGGATTCCCTTCAATTTTGTAGACTATTTTTTGTTTTTTACATTTGTCGAGGAGTAGTAAATCTGACTGGCAAGGACCTTTAACATACCAGTACCGGATTTTATATTGCTTTTGTAATTCCCTAATTTCATGTTGAATAAAATGGAGGTATTTTCCCTTTCTACCGTTATATTTGATTCCTAATTTGCCTCTCGCTGGCCGATATTTTGGGGTGTTTGCGAGATCTAGACCGAACTTATAAGATTTTACGTTAAACTTCCTTAAATCATACTTAACATCCCATTTTTTCGCGAAGACTTCTTCCCCTGACTTATTCACGACGATCATTGCAGCTGAGTATATGACGTTTTCTTTGGCATGTTTGATACATATGTACTCTGTATCGATAATTGCTTTGGCCATTGTTCTGAAATGAAAGGTAGTTTCTATTGGTCTCTGTCTAGTTAATAATTTTTGTCAAGATTGGTTATGATCATGGTATACACTAGGTCGAGGTCAAATTACTTTTCACCGGCATTTCCTCAATACATCGGGTACTTATTCATCCGACCATAATTCGAGTCATCTGAGCTCCATATTAACAAATTTTGAGTAAAAAAAAACAAGGTAACTTCATGTTGAGGTTGAACTAGTTTTTCACCGATGCCTCCTTGCACCTGGCTATTTGTGTGTTCGAACATAGTTACTACCCTAAAGTTCCGTACTCTAGTTTAACGACTTTGCGGTCGTATTATAGTCTTAAAAGTATAGAGATTTTCGAGAAACTACCTTTTTGTCAATATATAGATAATGTATTTAGACCTTGTGATATTTACACTAATTCGCAGTTCCATAAATATTAACGCAATACTGGTTTATAATGCATATTTTGATACTAATCGATTTTCATGGTTATAACACTTCAGGTAATATTATAGGGTTCTTTCATCATTCATTTTAACAAGGTTATTTATATATACAGTTTCTCCCACTGAGGTTGGGTTTTTATTTCATTATGGGTGCTTCATCCGGCAGTGCCGCCTTTGAATTTGGAGATCTAAGCATATCTAGAAGTCGATAATCTTCCCATGAAGAAACATTTGGGCTGAGAAATTGAAGTTCAAATATTATGTCATTTTTACCGTTTTCAGGTATATTTAGGTACATTAAATACACTAAAAGTTGGTTTGGGAGGTGCAGGCCTTCCAGAGTAGCGGTTATGTCGTTCCTTCGCATATTTTGACGAATGAATTTCCGGCATAGCTGAGCTAATGACAATGGGTCATTTATTATTCTTACTACAGAGAAGCTTAAATTCACGTGCGACTGGCTACAGCATAATTGCTCAAGCACAGTTACGTCTAACCCAGAGAATATTTTTCTTCCGAAATTTTCATCTTCTTGGAAGAAATTCAGGGTTATTTTCTTTATGTCTTTATAATCTCTTGGGGCAACCTGGAAAATTGCGGGTCCCATTGAAGGGTTTATCGGATTTAGATATGTATTATTTACACAATTGACGTATAAGATTTTAAGAAAGTTTTCACCTTCTAACGTATGTCCTTGGTCTATTAATATGGCGAGAAACTTAAGAGGCCAAATTGTAGATATATTATTATCATCTTGGTCGTACCAAATATTGTCGGCAATATATTTAGACAACGAGCTATACTTTGTTGCTGGGATATGTTGCACTAAGATTCGGAAGGCCAGATTGGCACTTCGTCTAGTGTGCTCTAGTGTTCGTGTTAGCGCACGTGCACTAAAATTATATAGCACTAGGCTTGCCGTTGATTTTAGGATTATTCTTGGTTCCAACATAGGTTTTTGAGATTTTAGGAGATAATTTAATTTTTGACAATCAAGATCTACTACTGTTCTGATAAGTTCCTGTTCTTTCATTAAATTGTCAATATGTCCCCATTCCCTTAACGGAGCATTAATATTGTCTACGCTATGTTTTATCTTAAGATTACATGAGATTGTATCCTGCCGTCTACGATTATTTAATTGTTGATGGCTTGGGTATTTTATCATGGTTACTATTTTGATTGTTTTATTAGATTTTAGGTTCAATATAAGCACATACCCTGTGGTTGCATGTTTCGGCGTTTCTCTCAACCAGTGGTTGAAGGTTACTTACACATCGTATCTGGAAATGTGTTCTTATGTAAAATTTATCAGTAATTATGAAACAAACTAACTAAATATGAAAAAGGTTATAATGATTAAGGCATAGTAATAGGTCTATTTGTTCGAGAAATTTGACAAACAAGGGGTTGTAGTGCTTGCCAAGCAACGTCTTGTTGTGCAATCAAGTCTCATATTCATGTAACTTTTTTTTGACAGAGGATGGAAGTCAAGTGATTGCATGGTGGAATATATACACCATGCGCATCATTGGCTCCGACTTCCTATGGTTGGGGGTCCATCCGTTTTCACTATTATACGTCATGTGGATGTTTGAGTCATTTTTCCTATATTGTTCTAAGGTATTCTGTGGCGTTGACCGTTAACTGTTGTTTTATTTTATTTTTTGTGAATTAGAATTGACATTTATACTGTGCCTGTATTAATTGCCGAAGAGAAAAAAATTTTGTTACCTTCGAAGTGTGCGGGATGTTAATTCTGATTTTTCGGCTAAGAGTGTTCTTCTCTTTGTTTTAAGTGTGATTGTTTGAAATAAGGAAAAAAAAAATTTTTTTTTTTTTTTTTTACCGTGTGAAGTACATGAGGTACTACTACTGGGTTTTTTTTTTGTTTTTGCCAAATTATCTTTTACAAGGTCTGAGTGGGTTTTTCGGGTCTGAATCGTTAAGGAAAGGATTGTATTATATTACAGGTTAGTATATTTCAATTAGTGTGATATCTGTCGACCGGTTTGAGGGAACTCTAAAGTTTTCTATTAGCATTTGCTGTGGCATTTGATTTCTATAATTGTTGAATCTTTATTTACAACTAAATTTTTCTTAAGTAATCTATGATTAACGAGGCAAGTTTTTCTTTTAAACACTAGTTTCAATTAATTTCGTCAAGGCCCCTTTTTTTGAGAATATAGGTTTATTTTTTTTTCAAAATTCAGCTATTAGGCTGTAATTCCTCTTTCATTTATCTTTATATTTCATTTAATTGTGACGTGACTAAATTATATATTATTCACTTTAATCAGCTTAGTATATCCTTTGTTAATTGGAGTTACACGAGTTGAAGTGTAACTCATTTACTTTTAAGGTGTTAAATTATTCTTCTCCTGTGGCGGTGTTAACGCCACTGAATATCGTGTTCTAAATTGATTTCCAAATATACAGCCTTTGAAGCCTTATCATCAAGTAAATTTTAGCTGAATAATCCTTACAAACAAGGATACTGATTTGGGAGTCAAAATTCAGTACATAGCCCGACAACAACACACTAGTCTATAATGCTTTTCACATCTCTACCACGTGGCGTTATTACTTGAGAGTTTCGTAGTTTGTCATAGGCCATATGAACTTAATTCTTTATAATTCTCAAATGAAAATTAAAATATATTCGTTGTTGCTATATTTTGATGCCACAAGATGCCGCACGACTGAGGGGGGGGGGCTCATAAATTTGATTATAATGTTACTTATAATATCTGTAATTCTTTTTTCTTGGGATTTTTTTTTTTTTTTTTAAATGAAATTAAGATATATTTACGTTTTGTAGCTCATTCGTTGAAGGGTAGAAACCGATTTAGTCGTAGGGCATATTATCCCTATTCTGGGGGTGAATAATTAGGAATCGGCGGATTGGCCCGATTTTCACCTAAAAGTGCGCAAATAATTACGTATAGCTGTTTTTTTTTGCATTCATTACGTTTCCGCATTTTTTTTTGTGATAGGGGTTGTGCCACATGGCGCAGGTATGGTGTTATTAAGATTTTCACAGGTATATGTTTTATTTTTAAGATGATTCTAAAAAGTATTCGCCGAATAGTCTCTTATCTCTTTTTTTTTTAACTCGCGGCACTATACGTTATGCCACGGACGTGCCGCATAAATGAGCTGTGCGACTATATAAAAAAAGGGGGGGGACTCGTAGTTTTGATTTGTACATGACCCATTTCATCTGTGGTTTCTTTTCTTTGGTATTTTATCGTGTTAATCTTCATTGGGTTTTCCGTCTGTCGGAACTCGATTCAATTAGAGAATTTAAAAAATTAGCCTTGATTTACCTTATGATTTATGGTTTTTAGCAACATTCCTCAGAGCAAAGGTCAGTAGCGCTCTACAGATGCTACAATTTATTAGTTTGTTCTCCCTTACAATTTAACTTCCGCATGAGTGCCCCTGAAATTGCCCTTGAATTAATCATATAGAAGTTCATTATCGCCTTGGTGGCGTCAGTTAATTATACTTGTTCGATAGTGGACAAGACTTAGCTCTTGAAAATATGTGTGACTTACTATATTATCTTCCTTGTTGGGGGGAGTAGGTATTAACTCTGACCAAAGGCCGTGGCTCGTTTATAAGGTTAGTAAAAATTTTGTAAATATTGTTTTTCCGCAGTTACACGCGATAATCGTACTGGTAGAAATTTTTTTTTTTTTCCTTAACGTTTTATTTTCTGGTTTGTTAAGAAGTTATTAGGCTGCATAGAGGCATAGTTGCTTTGGTCTTATATTTGGTTATTTTTTTCTTGAATACTGATGCTATTATTCCCTTTTTCTTTTTTTTTTTCCTATTCCAGGGTTAGACTGAAATTTGTTTATTTCCTATAGTTCCTTATATTTTGGTTGGCAAGTCTGTTTCCCTTTTCTTTTTGCGAATGTTCTCCTTTGAGGCTTATTGATCGTCGTTCGAGGCAAAATAAATTTGCCACTAGTCTCGTTAACAGTGGCAGTTTCATTTTTTTTATTTTTTTTTTATTTTTCTGCAATTGCAATATTTTAGGATTAAAATATATATAGATGCATATGGCGTATGGGTGATTTTCAGATTTTTGGCGAAAGGGTTTATTTAAAGATTTGGCACTTTTTGCTATTCTAATCTTGCCGCTCTATATATTTTTTTTTTTTTTTTTGATAAGGCTTTTTATAGGAAAATTTCTAGTTATAATCATTGATACAATTGGCAGTTTTTTTTGATGATTGGTTTCGTTCTACCCTTAGCGGCTGTTTGGCAATAACGTCATTATTGTTAATACAATTACTTATACAATTACAATTACAATTACTTATACAATTACTGGTTTAATTACCTTGGACGTTGGTTATAGTTTTGTTCGTGGTACCGCTGTTTTTGATAGCGAAGCGCTTCTACGATAGAGGGTCATCACTAGTAATATAAATTATATAATTCCTCTTTTTTGCTTTAGCCTGTCTTACTTGTGTTTCGCAGGTACGTTATTATATGACCTTGTTAACTATTTGCGTATTTTCTTGATTAAGGAAGGTTTATTTTGTTATTCAAGCTGTTTAATCTGCACGAATGATACGAAATTATTTTCTATATTACAGGAATTACTTATCGAAGCAATATTATTTATGGTTTTTTTCATACCGGGCTTAAAGATATGTTAATTAGCGTTCGACTACGCCATTACAGGAATTAAACTAAACAAATTGTCTCCTTTTTTTTTGTTCTTGTCTTTTTTTTTCTGAGGACGCACCTCTGGGGACACGGATTATATGGCACCTCTATGGGTCAAAATTTATGCCCGAGATCGGTATTTAAATTTTACAATTTTGGTTTACTTTTCACTTACGATTATTTCACGTTGAATTTCTGACGATACTTTTCTTTTTTGAAAGAGAATTCTATATTTATTTTATATATTCTTGATTGTACTGCATCATTCTATGACCAATATATGATCAACTATCCGAAAAAAATGTCGAGACTTCTAAAACAGGAAACAAAAGAGCAATCTTTAGTTCCTACGAAAGGACTTATCCCTTACCAAACTGTTCTATGACGTTTATATATGCTGAAGTATGCATATGTAATTTTTCGTTATAGTTTATAAGCTTCTTTGTTATACTTTTTTGTTACGGTGTGTTTTTATATGATTATTTTTAAGAGTGTTTTTTGTACTATTTTTCCTTCTTTTTTTTTTAAGGTTAAATACATCCTCTTTTTATATAAATTTTATAGAAGTTGATGTAATTTATTAAATTAGAGTAATTAACGGAAACTTTTAATATTTTATTTGTTTTTTTTTATAAAAGACCGCTCTATAATTAATACACAACCAAATATATATAATTAAGGATATATTTTTGATACCAATTTTTGAAGGCAAGCTATTATATTTTTTTTTTTTTTTATAATCTCCTCATTTTTATGAGGGTCAATTTTTTTGCTGTGAGGGTTTGATATTTGAGAAACATCTTATTATGGTAAGCTGATTCTTAGTTTTCATGCGAATAGGCTGTCAATTATAGGTATGTAATTAACTCAGAGTACACGATATCACATGGGTGCAAAATTGAAAAGTGAAGACGATTTAACTCGAGGGCTTTATGCTGATGTGGTTTGACTATACCACAATAAATCTTAGTGGTTTGAACTATGTCTGGAAATTACGGGCTGTGAGGATTATTGCAACTTATCGTGTCGATGCTTTACTGCCAAATTTCGTTGTTTTAGCTTTTGTAATTTTTGGAATGCATAGGAGTTCGTGGTTTTGTTCGGAGGAACGCGTAAGCGAGTCTATCAATTTACCATTATTGTTTGTTTGAATTGTTTTCGATTGTTCAATTTTTGGCAAAATTTTCAGTTCATATAATGACTGAGGCCTGCTTCTGTTATTTAGATTGACAGAGGCTCTATATCTATAATTTGGTTAATTATCGTATGCTTATTTGCAGGTAAATCATGCCTTGTATTGTTACTCTCTTACACACATACATATATATATATGTATATATACATATATACACATATATACATACATATACACATATATGCACACATCCAACCATCTAGTAACCACGATAAGCTTGCTTATTATGTTGCCGCCAATTACCTGTTTTCCTAATTGTTTCTTGGCCGGGTGATTAATACAATAATAACTCGCGTGTATACTTTTTTTGACTTGATATTTTAGGTTATTTGTTATTTCATAGCCTTTACGGTAAGTTGCGGTGGTGGTTATTTTTGGTCACCTTTTCTTGTGATTAAATTTAGTATATTTTTGAGTTCCGTATTTGATTATATCGTTGTCATGATGATTAAAAATAAATATTCCACAAAATTGATTTTGAGAAGACAGAGAATCTATTCAAGCGACGATCCGAATACTTTTTTTTGATTAAAAGTAATTTTTTGGGCTGTAGTGGTCTGGGGTTATGGATTGATAGACGGCCGAACCTAGGACACGGATTTGATCCTCGTGCCCTGAAGTAAATCTCCTCATTAAGCGATTCATTGTGATCGTCAAGTTTACCTACTCTGGGGGGGGTATCCGAAATGCTGTTTAAATATTCCTATTAATGTAAGGAGGGCAATTCATTGCATTTTTTTTTTTTTTTTTTTTTTTTTTAACATTTAATTTTTAATCTGAATTTTTTTTTCTATTTTTTTTTTAAGGAAATAATATTTTATGTATAGTAGAAAAATAATTATATATTTTAAAGAGTTTTCGCTCGAATATTTGGTTACTTATTACTTTTTTGTCGCTAAACATCACATTCTATGAAATGTAGTTATTTTAATGTATTAGAAGGGGATTTTGAGGAGGAAGAATTTTCACCTCTTTTTGTTTTTGTTTAGTTCGATTTATTCTCTTGTCTGGCATTTCTTAGTTTTCTGAGGCTTCTGGCGATGGTTGGGTTTTGGGTGTTACTTGTTGCTCATAGCTTTTTGAGGGATCTTGGCCCGTAATAACATTCTCTTGGGCGTCAGGGTACTGGTTCCTCGTAATTATATTATTATCCGTTGGAGGATTCTGCTGATTTGTTTTCATTTGGGATTTCATGTGATGTTGATGAGTCTGTTTCGAGATTGCCAAATGTACGAGTTGTGAGGGTCATTTGTTGCAACTACTTGTAAGAAAATTTTCCAAATGTGGTCTGAGGGGTAGGTAGATATCAACGATAATACATTGTGAAACAGTTTGGTATAACCTTGAGAACAATCCTCTTTTTTTATGTATTTCCTTATTAATTCTGACATGGTTTTCTTTCAGTTGTTTCTCTAAGATATCTTGTTGCAGTTTAATTATTTCCTTCTGTGACTTTAAGTGGTCGTACTTATGTTGCATGTCCAGAATCTTTGCCCTCTGGGGTGTTAGAAGTTCTTGTATTGCCATTGTCGCGGACAGGATGGTACTATTCTTGTAATCTTGTACTTTTTTTCCAATTTCCTGCAATTTATCGTACAATACTTGCAATTTTAGGATCTGGTCGGGATAATTATATCCCTAGACTATCGCTGTGTCGCTAATTGTTTCCATTTCGTTCTGGATTTTGGTGATTCGTCCTTTCACCTCTATAAATTGTGCCTCCGTTAATTTGTCTACTTGCTTAGTAATTAGGATCTCATTTATCTTCTTGTTCATTTTTTCTTGGGACGCCTTGACTTCGATAAGCGATTTAAGTATGGTGTCTATCATATTTTCAATTTTCGATTTTTCCGTTATTAATTCGGCCGAAGCCATTAGGAGTTTTGCTCGTACTTGAAATTGCTGATCCATACTTGTTCTGTCAGTAATAGGGTTGCACTAGTTGTTTTTCTTTCGGAGGGGGGGACTTGAACAATTCTCGTCTACTTCTATCTTCGGGGTTATTTACCAAGCCGTGGTTTTGTTTATATTTAAAAATTAATTTTTTAATTTTTTCGCCCTTTTATGGGCATAAAAAAAGAATTCTCCCAATTTTTCTGAAATTTTTTTTTTGCTTTTTTTTTAAACTGGTCATTTTTTTTTAAAATTACATTTTAAATTTTTTTTTTGGGGGGGATACTTTTTCCTAGACATATTTCCATTTATCCGGTATGTTGCTAATTCTGCCAGATTTCGTGGTAGCCTCCTGGTCGTGTTCTGGCGGTTTAATCTTTTTTGACTGTCCCATAGAGATTAGGTCAAATTTCTTGTATTGTTTCAAGAGGACTTTTTGGCCTTGATACTTAGCTTGTTTTGCATGTGCAGTAGCCGAAGTGGGTGTTCGTTTTTGTGCGTCTTGGGGTTCATCGTCGGACTCGGTCGAGCTAGTTCCTGAGGATTCATCATTATGGCTTTCTGGGGTTGTCCTTTGAGGTTTTGTGGTATCACCTGCCCTTGCTTCATATATCTCATCTGCTCCAGAAGTTGAGGGTTTATTTTCTATTTCCTCACGCTGAGGTCCTGCCTCGGGGGAGTTAAAAGATTCTTGAGATCTCTGGGAGGAGTCAAATACCTTTGGAGAATGTCTCCACTGCTTGAATGCCATATCTTCCGGGGGGTGAGGTGTATTTCGTAGCATGGTTTGTTTCCAGGAGTGAGATTCTTTGGGCTTTACTTTGGATACCGTTATGTGATGATACTGTCCCAAGTTTTCATCTTCAGGGTGTTCCTGTGTCCACGGCAAGGTACTTTGCCTTGTTTTTATCGGATAATTGATAATGTCCATAGCCTCTCTCAGGTTTTTTGTATTTTTATCCCTGGGAGGAGTTTTCCTCCTTTTTGTACCTGGGGTTTCCACGGCTCTGTTTAGTTCCTCCTGTAGCGAAAGAGGTCGTTCGATCGGGGGTGCCGGGGATACTTAATCGTCGGGAAACATGTTAGGGGGGCATGGATTTGAAATTCTCTCGGGGAAAAATTGGTTGTGTGGCGACAGCGTATAGTCCACCTCTCCCTCCGAGTTGTCTGTGGACAAACTCTCTGGGTTTTTTGGGGCTCTTACAGGCATGGGTATTAAGGATTTTCTCTTAGGGATGACTAGATTTTTCATGGCCAAAAATTCCTAAAAATCTTCCTCTTCGCTATTGTTTTCAAAATAGTTTTGTTTGAAATTAAAGGGTTTTAGTTCGGATAGCCTGGATTTAGGAAATTGATTTTCCGTGTTTGATGAATCTGAAGATGAGGGGTCGGGTGCCCACTTAACGGTGTATTTGGCAAATTTCATACGGCTTACATGTGATTTTTATGTTCGTCAGTTTTCTGGATTTATCATTTTAAAAGTAAATTTGTTGTAGTATTTTTTGATTATCCTGTCGTGTCCTGAATATTTATAGGAGATTTTTTTGCGTTCAAGTTTAGTTTCATTTTTCAGATAGACACGGTCGCCTACCTTAAAATTTATATTTCCTTTGATTTTGGATTCATTCCTCAACTCTTGATTCATTTTACATTTTTCCAACTCTTGTCTAACTATTTTATAGGTTCTTCTCATCTTATTTATAAAATCTTGCTTATAGTCCTCTGTACCATTGTAATACTGTCTTGATTCTATAATTTCTTGATAAGGTATTTCAAAGTCGCGTCAGAATAAAAGAAAAAATGGACTTTCTTTAGTCGTGTCCGAATATTCCGTATTAATTACATTAGTCAAGTAAGGTAGATATTGATCCCACTCGTTTCGGTTGTCCTTTTAATAAATACTTAAAACATTGGAAAATATTTTGTGCCTATTTTCAATTTTTCCATTAGCTTGGGGGGGGTCGGGGGAGGTTACTAGTTTTTCTATTTTAAGGAAACTCATCAAATCCTTAGTTACTTTAGAAACGAAGTTAGATCCATTGTCGCTAATGACCCGTTGAGGAACGCCAAACTCTAAAAATATTTTTGCTAGGGCTTTACTTGTGGCATGTGCGCCTTGATTTTTCAATGCTTTGGCAAAAGTGAAGCCGGTAAAATGGTCTATTACTGAGAGGATGCAAGTATGACCTCTATTAGAAACAGGTAATCCTCCACTTGTACCAAAAAGGTCAAATGAAACGATGTCGAAAGGGAACCTTGCTCCTGGGACTCGTCCCCCGGAGGGATGAGGGTAAGTGTGATGATTTTTTCTTAAGTGAAAAGCTCGAATTGAAATATAAAATACTTGATTTTACTTACTAAATAATTACAATAACATTAAATAATTAGCTTATGTGATTTTTTTGTTTTTAATAAGTGTCAAAAAATCTCAAGATGGACTTGCTCGTAAGCGTGTATTGTTAGGTGTTTGGGAAGTACTTGTAGTACTGAGATTCGATTCTTATTTGTCTAGCTCATTTCTACCCGACAAAGGATTTCTTCGTCAAGGTCATAATAAAAATTATCTATTTCCTGTCTTAGGGCTTTGAACTTATCAGGGAGATTATCTGAATTCACAAAGTAATTAATGAGGGTCAAACACATTTCATCCTTAACTTGGTTTCTTTTAATATTGGCTAGGGATAAGGGAATTACTCGTGGTCCTTTTTCTTCTGTAAGGATTTTTGGTATATTCTTCTTTTGTTTTTGTTTACTGGGATTAATTGCATTTATCTGTTTAGTTTCATTATCTGAGGGGTTATCCTCAGGGTATCTACTTAGGTAATCGCAAGGGGCATTCTGTTTACCGGTCACGTGTTCAAATTCGTAATCCAGATCCTGGATTTTCATTATCCATCGCGCTAAAATTCCGGTTGTATTCTTGAATGTGCTTAGGTGCTGTAAGCTTTTATGGTCCGAGAGCAGTTTAAATTTCCGACCTACTAAATAATGTCTAAATTTGTCTCAGTGGTAAATTATAGATATTAACTCCAATTGCGTTGCTTAATAAATAGTTTCGCCTTTGGTTAGTGTTCTGCTTTAAGAGCATCTGCATTTCTCTATTTATTGAGGGGGGTTCTGTGGGGGATTTGGGTTGTTTTCCACGAGGATTATTTGAGAAAGGATTGCACCGATACCTAGGGCTGAAGCATCGGTGGTAACCACGAATGTACCTTTTTCAAAGTCTGGTAACGCTAATATTGGTTCAGAAGTAAGAGCTGTCTTGAGAGTGTCTAAAGACGATTGCGATTCCTGTGGCAAGGTGCTGGTTTGGGACGTCCCGTGAGGTAGGTCAGGGCGTTAGGTCTCGGTGTGTGCGTAGTTACGTATGAAGTTTCTAAAGTAACTGGTTAAGCCAATGATTACTCTTAATTGTTTTATGGTTTTTGGTGGCCTAAGATTATCTACACATTTTATCTTCTCAGGGTCCGGTGATATTTGGCCTTGGGTCACTATCATTCCTAAGAATTTTATTTCGGATTGAAACAAATTTACCTTTTCCGGTCTACATTTCAAGATACCCTCTCTGAATTTTTTGAAAACTTTGGTTAATGTATTTAAATGGTCCTCTGGTGTTTATCCCACACAGATAACATCATCCACAAAATGGATGATATTTTCTATACCTCGTAACAAGTGTAATAGGGGTCTACATAATGCACTTGAACTAGTTTTGAGTCCGAAGGGTACTCTCAAATATTCATAAGAACCACATTCCGTCGTTGAAAAGGCCGTTTTATAGACGTCATCATCTGCTACCTTAACTTGGTGATAACCCTGCGTGAGGTCAAGAGATGTAAAAACTTTATTTTTGGTTGAAATGGAATCTAGGATTTCATCAATTCGGGGCAGGGGAAATTTGTCACTTACTACTTGCTTATTTAAGGCTCTATAATCCACTACAAGCCTAAGGTCCTTGTTCTTTTTTGGTACGAGTATAATGGGGGCTGAATACGGGCTTATGCTTGGCCGTATAATGTTGTTTCTTTCTAATTCGCGGATTTTATTTTTTAACCAGCCTTTGTAGGGATGGGGAATGCGATAGGGCTGTTTAGCTACGGGCAACCCTATGGTTTGGATAGAGTGTTCATAGAACGGTATCAACCCGATATCTTCTTCACATGTAGAAAAAATATCTCTAAAATTCCAAAGTAATTCACATAATTTTTCCTTTAATTGCGTATCTTGGATATGGTCTAATTCAAATTTTTCCAAAAATTGGGGTTTTGTTAGGGGGTAGTTATTCTTTGGATTCCTATTACCAACACTATTCACTAAGCTTCCATTGGAGTTTCTCCATTTGTTTAGCTCGTGCTCAGAAATAACTTGTATTTCAACGAGACATGTTCCTTTTTTCAATGTAATCATATCGTTTTCATGTGTGTTAGTTAACCAAATAAAACCTTCACCTTTTTCGTATGAAATGATCTGTTCTTCACAAAACAGATTTTCTGGAATTTCTTTACACGGGGATGCGAACCAAATTTCGGAATTGTCATTTACAGGGGTGACCATTTGAGAGATTTGCACTCTGTGCATAGTGTTTGGGGGGATTTTTGTTTTACGTACCGCGAACCCATAGTATTTTTCTTCCGTGTTATTTCCTCCTAAATTTAGATTGGCGCGTGCTTGCGTCAGGTCTTCCGCTGTTGAGGTTAATTGTAAGGATGACTTCAAGACTTTTCCCTTTACTACAGTGTTTGGATTTATTATTTCATCCCACAATTCAGTTCTTTTCTTTATCTCTTTTTGTCTATACTCCTGCATTTCTCCTATTTTTACTTTTACTGACTCGATCCACTTGCTGTTTGATTTTCTTTCTCGTCTGCTCCATTGATTTTGATTTTCGATCCGTTTGCTCGTTTGATTTCCCACGGGACGAGAAATAGGAGGAAATGACGTAACGTGGGGTACAAAAGATTTGATTCTATTCACTGTTGCTTCCCCTCTCTCCACGCGTTGGAGAATTGGGTCGTGTGGATACACGAGTCGGTTATTTGCTATATCTAACAACACCTTATTAGATTTTAAAAAATTAGCACCAATTATCGCTTAGTATTGGAAATTTTTGCAGATTATGAAGTTTGTAGGAAAGATCCTATTATCTTTTATCACGTTTAGGCATATGGAGCCTATAGCTTCCAGCCTATGCCCCGTGACACTTGTTAAATTGGGAATATTGAAATTTTTCCGTCGCTTAATATATACTGGTAGTCTATTAAATATATTTGAATTTATTATGTTCACCGATGCACCCGAATCTATTAATGCTTTGAAGTTTATACTCGCGACACTAAAGTTGTTCAATACAGGCAATATGTCATTATCAACACTCTAGGAAGGTGCAATTACTGGGTGGGAAATATAAAAATTATTGGCCTCCAGGGTCTCGGTTAATTTTCTTGGGGGCCAAATTCGTTTCCCTGAGCTCTTATCTGATAAGTTGGGGTTTGAGTTTGGGGTTCGGTGGGAAGTTCACCCTCCACTTCACTAGCATGTGAAATTCCCATTTGATTGACATTTGATTGTCTTGTTTGCCACGTATTATTGCGTGGGTTAAAGTTTCTCGTGCCGACGGCTCGCGGCATTTGTTCATTTTGTATTGACGAAAAATTTCTTTCATTTCCCGTTGAAAAAAAATATCCTCTGTAATCAGTTGTATTTCTGTTGAATCTAGTTGGATACACCGTTCGTGAATTAAATTGGTACATGTTTTGTCGCATATTTGGGTTGGGGAACCGATAATTACTTTGTCGGTTGGGGGAAGGATTTGTATAGGTTTGGGGATTCGTATATTGGGAAGGATTCGTTGGATTTGTACACACGAATCCTTGTTGGTACGAGTTGCGGTACGAGGGTAGACGTGGGGGGTTATTTCTATAGTTTCCTGCCCCATTGGCGTTTGAGTTTGTTCTCCCGAACAAACGATTATTAAAACTTGGGGTTGCTGGTGTACATTTGTTTTTAGTACGGCATTCCCTGGCGATATGTCCTTGTTTATTACATGCATAGCATATAATTGGGGGGTTCTGTACGTAGTTTGTTGTATCCGTGGGTACAAAACGTACTATTCTTTGTCTCGTAGGGGTTGGAGATCTATTTTGGTTCGGTCTGGATGAATTATCACTTTGAAATAATCCCGGGGAAATCCCTCGTGATCGTCCCGGAGTTGAACTTTCTACGTTATTTATTCTTGACTTATTGTGGTTCGCCACAATCGAGTCAATTTCGATCATTCTCTCTACTTCCTGAACTGCTAGCTCTACGGTTTGAATACTTTTTGAAATTAGCATCCGGTAGAGCTTGGGGTTTAATCCTTGCATAAAAGCATTAAGTATAATTTTATTGTATAAAGGGCCCGATTCTTTTCCGTATTTTGCCTCAATGGATACCATTACCTTGTGTAGGTATTCCCTAACATTTTGTGTTTCGTCGAAACAAACCGTACCATGCTTTAGTTTGTGTGTTGAACTGGTTTCAACAAATCGTTCTCGGAACGCTTTTAGCAATTTTTCAAGTGAGTTTACGGGGAGGGTGTTATCGTCCCTTATTTTTTGTTATACTTGTGTTAGGAATGTCAATGCCTGTCCCTTAAGTCTCCTTAACAACATCCCTACTAATGATTTTAAGTCCGTGTGAATTACTTTTACGAATTGGTTTAATTGGACAATAAATTCGTCTACTTCTGAATCACCATTATATGAATGAAGTGATGTCTAAATCTCTACTTTTTTGGAACTGATTTTTTGCTTTAGTAACTGTTCTTTTTGTTCCAACGACATATTTTTTTTTGGGTTAAAATTAGGTACTGGTTTTATTTATTTTGATACTATTTAAATTCGATACTTCTTAATTATATGTATTTTTTTTGCTACTATTTTCGGGGGATTTAGGTTTAACAAAATATTGTACTTCAAAATATGCACAAATTATGACAATTCAAAGCATGCCAAAAAAAATATGACACTTCAAAGCATGCGGAAAAAATGGTACTTTAATGCATGCACACTTTCCCCATGCGTAATATGTCTCAACAATCTCTTTTTTTTCAATGTTGTCCTTGTGTTTTTGCTCCTTTAAACCGACTGCGCCAATTCTAATGGGGGGTTTTTCTTTTGAAAAAGGTTCGTCAGCCGAGTTTGGTTAGTCAAGGCTAATTCTAATGGGAGGGTTTTACGTGGTGAGGGGGATTCTAGTTTTGTTATTTGATAACACCTCCTGATAAGGAGTCTCAACAAAAATTTTTTGTTCTTATATCAACTGTTTAATTTAATGGGGAAATTAAGTTAAACTCTTTGCTGACAGTTCGCGTGTGGCTTACCTGAGTGGAGGCTGAACTTCTAGAGAGGGGAGCTTAAATTAGGAGTACGAGTAGGGAGCTTATGTTGACGGCCATACTGAGTTGAAACCAGACTGATAAATTTCAGTTTCCCTTAGGAGCGAGTGGAGCCACAAGGACTAACGAACTTGAGAAATATTAACATAGAGAGAATAAAATAAGAAAGTAATGCATTTATTGTTACTCACATAATTGTCGCAGAGCTTCGGATATATCAACACACTTGTAATACAAAACACTGGTACAAGATTGTCATCTGGAGTGATGCTACACAAAAGTTAATGCACTGACAAAAAGTTCTCTCGAAAGTTTATTTTGAATAGACTCACATAAGGCTGCAATAAGACTGAAAAAAGACTACTCAAGACTCCAATAAGACTCAAAATAGACTCATAGTAGACTGAAAAAGACTGGCGCAAAATTGTTAAGTTCTCACTATCTATCCTCTGCAACTATGCCGGAGGTTACGTTTAGGCGTTGCTAGAAGTATATTTTTTCAGTCCTTATTGGCTGCACTATTGTCCTACATTACTATTGGACTGTGATGTACCAATCAGCTATTTGATTTTAACTAGATTTTGATAGGATTTATTACTCTCTAAGACTTCACTTTGGAATTTTTCTGAGTTGAACGAAGTTTGTACTCTATAATTAAAGCAAGCTACATAGTCTTACATTGTATTTCAAGAAAATGTTTTTAAAGCTTTACCTTGTAATTACAGCGGAACATTTATATACTGCGAAATTTTACTTTTGTATTTTAAGAAAATGTTTTTAAGGTTTATACTTTTTAATTATAGCGGAACACATAGTTTTATTTCTTATCTGAAGAGACCATCTGTCGATCGTTTGGAATTTCCATCTCAAGATTTAGATTACATGGTTGTTGCATGTCAAGTGAAATTGGTTATTCTGCATATTTATTGCTGTTATCTTCTTTTGTGGGAACGATTTTTTTCCTAGTTACAATTGTAACACAATGTTTCGCTACTTTTTAAATTTGACAATTAATTGTTACTTAAATTGTTTGGGTTTATGTTCTTGGCATTTTTACTTGGAAAATTTCGGAGTCTTGGAAATTGATTCCATTACATTTGGAAACTTTTTCTCTTTTGAGGATTTTTAGAGGAAAGACTTGATGATAAAGGTTCTCCCCTTGGATAATATAAGAACTAGGATCATTATACATATTTTAAAGTAAGAATTGTTTTCTTAACATGTCTCCTTATCAGGTGTCACAAGGCTAAACAAATACCCTGAATGATTTGTCAAGTTGTAAAGGACTCTGAGAAGAGGTCCCAACACTCGTCTGTAGACGAGTGTTGGGAGCTGTAGTTTGTTCAGGTGGGATGGATAGTTGAGGTTCTTGTATCCATCAATAGCTTTGGTTGCGTGCCTTTGAACAGACTCTATTTTCTGTTGGTCACTCTTATTCAGAGGCGTGGCAACACACATCCCAAACTCCAGCAATGGTTGTACGAGACCCTTGTACAGCTTCGTTATGACTTTAGATGATCTGCTACGTACTGTACTCTTAATTATTCTGAGGGTCTGAGATGCTTTGGCAACCGCTGTTTGGGTGTGTTTGTTGAATTTTAATTCTTCATCGAAGACTATTCCCAAATCTCTTTCAGCTACCAAGAAACCAATTAATTGTCTAGAGCCATAACCCACCTGATGACAGACAAAACCCACCAGACTGGTTATTTCAAGAGACCAGTGGAATGCAAAGATTAGTTTTTATTGCATTTACAATATTTAAACTGTTGTTTTTTGGGTAAAGTTCTATGAAATCATATTAATGAGTTAGGACTAAAGTTAATACATCATTCGATGCATTTTTTTATGCTGGTTACGATTATAATAAGCATTTCGAGCATAAATGAATTACAGCCCCACCCCTATCTAGGCTATAACTAACCTAACCCTGAAGGGGACTATGTAGGGGGGGGGGGCGGGAATAAATTTCCGATATAGAATCTTCTTATAGTTCTAAGACGAAGGACATATGGCAAAGAATGGTGTATTAACTTTAGTCCTAAATTAATAATATGATTTTGTAGAACTTTACCGTTTTTTGGGGTTTAGGGGAGGAAAAAGGTACCTAGGTTATGAATTTAACATATACTATTCTTTACACCCCCTCCCCCTAATGTTCAAATATATAGCCCAAATTTGTTTCTAAACTATTGTATATTCATTCTATTTGTATTTCATTACCATTAACCAAACTTGACTTCTTTAGTTGTATATAAAAGTGTATGTTTAATGCACCAGTACCACATATTTTCTAGGGGGATAACCTTTATCCTGACTTCTCTTTACAACTTTGCAATAAAATTTATGAGAAAAGCCATGCTTTTGATAAACATTTTGTCTGTTTTCAAATTTGTGCTGAATGATATCTCATCCTACAATTTTTTTGTATAGATGGCTTACATTGTGGCTGTTCCTAGTTTTATACAATCCTAAAAAGGGCTTATGCCAGATCTGCCTCTCAATCAATTGAACTATCTTTCTTGGCTTTAGCCATGTCTTGGTGCATACAAAATACTTGATTTTAATTCAAACCTGTCTTGGCTTTTTCTACAATTTGCAATGTCTTGATGCCTGCAAAATACTTGATTTTAATTCAATGATATTGAAATTCGCTTAATTGAATTAAAATCAAGTATTTTGCAGGCATCATGACGTGGCTAATTGTAGAAAAAGCCAAGACAGACAGTCCAAGTGATTGAGAGACAAACTGGGATAAGCCCTAATACATGTTTACAAACCTGCCCAAGAATTTTTTTTTTTTTGGGGGGGGGAGATGTGACAGTTTTATTTAAGGGGTAGGGGACAAGCTTTCAGTATGGGTGCTACCAACTTCTTGCTGCACCAATGAGTAATGTTTTCTTGTAAAACACAAATCAGATTGTCAAATTGTTAGAATTTCAATA
>NC_142795.1:60902829-60952892 GCF_049724085.1 Artemia sp. Qi Xiang Cuo | reverse complement strand
CCACCCCTCAAATCCATCATTCCCCCACACATCCAGTCGAAAAATTAGAGAGAACCCTTTGTCAGTATAGATGAAAGGTCCTGTAAATATGTCTTAGGTATGCCCCACCCCTAGAGTCCTGAGGACACGGGCACTGAGTTATACTAGTTGCCCACTGTTAACATATAAGGTTTCTATGTATGGGGTGGTTGTATAAACTTCAGAGAGGGCTCATTCGATTGGAAATCAGAAGTTCTAGTACCCTTTTTAAGAGTTAAGTGATTATTGGCATCAAAATGGCCATCTTACAATTTCAATCAAACACGTTTAGGAAAAACAGGATTTCAGGGAGGGGGAGTTATTTTCCCTCCACCACCTTTGACTCCTAAAAGGAAACCACAAGAATACATTTCTAATTAAATATGCCTCCTTTGAAGTTCAAACTAAAAAACCTTACATATACCCGTGGGGTATAAATTAAAATCATTGTCTCCAGTGTCAGGGGACTTGTGTAAACCCCGCAGGCCTTATTATACGATCGTTGGACTATTTCTGAACAAAAGGCTATCTCAAAATTTTTATTAGATGTATGACAGGGGGAAAATATACGATGTGAAGGGGTATCTACCCTTCAATCATTTTGGCTCTTAAAACAGGCGCTAGAACTTCTGAATTTCCAATATACTGAGCTCCTCCCAAGTTTATATGGCCACCCTTTCCGTAAAAACCTTATATGCCCCCAGGACATAACTTAAAACACTTGCCCTGGGACCCATTGGGGGGAGGGTTCATCCTCAAAGACAGAGGAATAATATACCCAAAAATGATTTCCCAAATACACAGTGTTTTGGTGATATGAAAGGCGAATGAGGGGTATTTGCCCTTCAATTGCTTTTGACTATTAAAGAGGACACTAGCCATTTCAACTTACAATCGAATGAGCCTTTTTCAAAGTTTTTACGACAATAAGTAGCCATCCAAAATTATTGTCAGATGCATTTTGGGAAAATACGAGGTTTGGAGGTGGGGGTATCTTACCCTAAGAGCTATGGGACAACCTAAGAGGTTGTCATCCTCAGTCATAATTTTCAGACTAATCAACCGCGGTGAACAAAATGGCTATCTTAAAATTTGAATTGCATCTTTTTTTGGTGTGAAGGAAGAGGACAGGTTGCCCTCCCGTCACTTGCGACTATTGAAAAGAGCACTACAACTTGTAACTTCCATTTTCAAGGTTTCGTATGTGGAAAACATTTTTTAGACTTATTACAAATCTAGAAATCAAACAACTACATACTTGATCAATTTTTTTAACAAGAGTTTACTCGATTTACAGCAATCAATTTGAAATAAATAAAAGAAAATCAATTGACTTAAGGCCCATTCATAATCAGATTTTACTAGTGCAAAGATTAAGCTAGCGGTAACTTAGGTCAATAAGAGTTTTCAATTATTTTTGGGCCAATCCTAAAATTCTCTGAATAATATAATGAATAAAATTAGCACTTGCTAAATATTTTTATTAATTAAATCTCATTGTAAATGAGCCTTAAAAAACTCCTGGTTGTAAATGCAAGAAAAAAAAACCTCACTATCTCTCACTATTCCTAAAAGTAAAAATGAAATGAGATAGATATGGGAATACCAATACTCTTTAACAACTTACATAGGCCAGTGAACAACTCCAGGTTGGATTTTGTCCATTAATTGAAGCAGCACTCCGTCAATGTCACTGTTGTCAAGGTCAGTGTAAAGCCAGTTCACATGAGGGCTAACTCCCATTGAAGTCATCCAAGTTCTATAAGCTAAAAAAAAGAAAAACTATTGATGCAATGAAAGAAGTAGGAACCAAGTGAGTTCATCATACAGAATTATGACCAAAGGATAATGACACAATTTTAGAGCACTTGATTCTTCTTGCGGTATATCCCTCCCAGAAGTCAGGATCATCATTATCTAAAGAACGCCACACATACGACAAGGGTTTTTTTTTGTCCATTAATTGAAGCAGCACTCCGTCAATGTCACTGTTATCAAGGTCAGTGTAAAGCCAGTTCACATGAGGGCTAACTCCCATTGAAGTCATCCAATTTGTATAAGCTAAAAAAAAAAAAGACAATCTATTGTTGCAATGAAAGCAGTAGGAACCAAGTGAGTTCATCATACAGAATTATGACCAAAGGATAATGACACAATTTTCGAATTGTGTCATTCGAACACAAGACTTGATTCTTCTTGCGGTATATCCCTCCCAGAAGTCAGGATCATCATTGTCTAAAGAACGCCACACATACGACAAGGGTCCTAATCTACATAGGCTCTCTTCCGACTGTTAAGATTCATATCATTTGACCAGCACCACTCCTTCACTTTATTAGAAAGTCCTTGAAGTACGGGAGTGGCAAGACGTATGTATTTTGCAGCAATGAAAAAGTTGCTGTCGTCAGCAAAAAGAAAAGGCTTGACAGAGGGATGAAGCCAATCGACAATATTGTTAATATAAATTAAAAACAGGAGTGGTCAAAGCACATGGCCGAATGGAAAACCTTTAAATATAGGCAAAGTAGAAGAAAAAGTACTATTAATTGAGCCATATTGAAGTATTCTTGAAAAATAAGACCGTAACCATTCTAGTAGGGAATCCATACACTCCAAATAATAATAGTTTAAACAGAAGAACGAAGTGGTCGTCCAATACTCCAAACCAATTTTATTACAAATGATTTCTTTTGTACTTAATATTGAAAGTAAACATTAAAATTATAGTAAAATATTGAACTGATCAGCTTTCAGCAATTAATATCATTATACATTAAATATTCAGTTTAATTTATTAGTTCTTTCTAAAATTGTTCAAGACGAATACAGTTTCACTCCAAACAAGAGTTTGGATACTACCCCCTTCCTTAACTGTAAATAAAAATCAAAAGCCAATACGGGCATCCCTTTCATAAGAACCATATACGGCCCCAGGACATATATATATATATATATATATATATATATATATATATATATATATATATATATATATATATATATAATATATATATATATATATATTCAAACTGTTAAAAAAAATGGCAGCACTCCGTCAATGTCACTGTTATCAAGGTCAGTGTAAAGCCAGTTCACATGAGGGCTAACTCCCATTGAAGTCATCCAATTTGTATAAGCTAAAAAAAAGACAATCTATTGTTACAATGAAAGCAGTAGGAACCAAGTGAGTCCATCATACAGAATTATGACCAAAGGATAATGACACAATTTTCGAATTGTGTCATTCGAACACAAGACTTGATTCTTCTTGCGGCATATCCCTCCAAGAAGTCAGGATCATCATTGTCTAAAGAACGCCACACACACGACCAGGGTCCTAATCTACATAGGCTCTCTTCCGACTGTTAAGATTCATATCATTTGACCAGCACCACTCCTTCACTTTATTAGAAAGTCCTTGAAGTACGGGAGTGGCAAGACGTAGGTCTTTTGCAGCAATGAAAAAGTTGCTGTCGTCAGCAAAAAGAAAAGGCTTGACAAAGGGATGAAGCCAATCGACAATATTGTTAATACGTATAAATTAAAAACAGCAGTGGTCAAAGCACATGGCCGAATGGGAAACCTTTCAATATAGGCAACTTAGAAGAAAAAGTACTATTAATTGATCCATATTGAAATATTCTTGAAAAATAAGACCGTAACCATTCTAGTAGGTAATCCATACACCCCAAATAATAATAGTTTAAACAGAAGAACGAAGTGGTCGACCAATACTGCAAACCAATTGTATTACAAATGATTGAAAGTAAACATTAAAATTATAGTAAAATATTGAACTGATCAGCTTTCAGCAATTAATATCAATATACATTAAATATTCAGTTTAATTTATTAGTTGTTTCTAAAGTTGTACAAGACGAATACAGTTTCACTCCAAACAAGAGTTTGGATACTACCCCCTTCCTTAACTGTAAATAAAAACCAAAAGCCAATACGAACATCCCTTTCATAAGAAAAGCCAATACGAGCAGCCCTTTCATAAGGGGGCTAGTTCGGCCCCCTTCGGATATCTTTTGACTATTAAAAAGAAGCTCGAACTTTTAATTTCCAATCAAACGAACCCTCTCTGCAGTTTATACAAGCATCCATTTCATAAGAACCATATATGGCCCCAGGCATATCTTACAACACCTGCCCCCTGGCCTGGGGTGTTTTGTCAACACACAAGTTTTTGTTAACTAAATTATTAAAAATTTTTAACTTAATGACCATATAAAAATTTTTTTGTTTGATTTTGAGTAAAAAATGGATGGGGGGAGGGGGCTAGTTGCCCCCCAATCTCTTTTGACTCTCAAAACTTAACTAGAACTTTCAATTTCGAATCAAATGAGCCCTCTCTGAAGTTCCTACGAGCATCCCTTCCATAAGAAACATCCCCCATGGCATAACTTACAAGGCCTGCCCTCGGGTCCTGTGTCGACCCCGGAGTTTTTGTTATATAGTCCTTGAACTATATTTAAAAAAAATGGCTATTTCAAAGTTCTCATCGGATGGGTTTGAGGAAAAAAGGGCGTGAAGCGGGGGGGGGGACTAGGTGCCCTCCGATCTCTTTTGACGCTTAAAAATTTAACAAGAACTATCAATTTACAATCAAATGAGCCCTCTCCAACCTTTATACGAGCATCCTTTCCATAAGAGTAATAAACGCCCCCCAGAACCCTAAAAGGCATATTATGCCTATAGGGCATAATTTAGAACACCTTCCCCTGAGCCCTGGGAAGTTGTATTGACACCGAAGGTTTTCTTATCCGACCTTTGAACTATTTTTAACAAATTTATGTCTCAAAAATTTTCATCAAACGGGTTTGGAGAAAGAAGGCGTGGGGGGGGGGGCTAGTTGCCCACGGATATCTTTTGACTATTGAAAAGTGAGCTCGAACTTTCAATTTCCAATCAAACGAGCCCTCTTTGCAGTTTATGCAAGCATCCATTTCATAAGAGCCATACATGCCCAAAGGCATATCTTACACCCCCTGCCCCCTGGCCTGTGGTGTTGTGTCGACACATGAGTTTTTGTTATCTGACTTTTGAACAATTTCTAACTTAATGGCTATCTAAAAAATTTCATCCTATGCATTTGGGTGGAAAAGGGGCAGGGGGGGGCTAGGTACCCTCCAATCTCTTTTGACCCTCAAAACTGATCTAGAACTTTCAATTTCGGATCAGATCAGCCCTCTCTGAAGTTCCTACGAGCATGGCTTCCATAAGAAACATCCCTCGGGGCATAACTTACAAGGCCTGCCCTCGGGTCCTGTGTCGACCCCGGAGCTTTTGTTATATAGTCTTTGAACTATTTTAAAAAAATGACTATTTCAAAGTTCTCATTGGATGGGTTTGAGGAAAAAAGGGCACGAAAAGGGGCTAGGTGCCCTCCGATCTCTTTTCACGCTTAAAAAGTAAACTAGAACTTTTAATTTCCAATCAAATGAGCCCTCTTTGAAGTTTATACGAGCATCCCTTCCATATGAACCAAATATGAACCCAGGGCATAACTTACAACGCCTGCTCCAGGCCCCTGGGGAGTTGTGTCGCCACAGGAGTATTGTTATATGGTCTTTAAACTGTTTTCAACAAAACAGCTATCTCAAAATTTTGATCAGATGCATTGGGGAAAACAGGCGTGGGGGGGGGGGAGGCTGTGTACACTCTGATATCTTTTCACGCTTAAAATGTGAACTAGAACTTTCAATTTCCAATCAACTGAGCCCTCTCTGGAATTTTTATGAGTATTACGTCCATATATGCCCCCATAACTTATAACCCTTGCCCTGAAGGCTGGGGGGGGATTGTCCTTCTCTAAGACATAATTTCCAGAACTTTCAACTACGTTGAAAAAAATGGCTATCTCAAAATTTTGATTGGATATATTTGGGGAAGTAGTGGACGTGGAAGGGGTGTAGCCCAATGAATTTCAATTTCCAATCGAATGAGCTCCCTTTGAAGTTTATACGACAACCCCTTCCATATAGAGCCTATAGGAAAAAAACAAAAACAAATAATAAAAAATTAGAGCCCTATGGCCTTTGCAATCAAATGACTCCTCTCAGAAGTTTTTACGAGCATCCCTTCCATAAGAACCATATATTTCCCCAGGGTATAACTTAGGACGCCTGCTCTCAGGCCCTGGGGGGCTGTGCTAACCCCGGAGCTTTAATTATACGGTCTTTGAACTATTTTTAAAAAAAATTGCTATTTCAAAGTTCTTATCAGATTGGTTTGAGAAAAAGAGGCAAGGGGCGGGGAGCTAGGTGCCCTCCAATCTCTTTTGACTCTTAAAAAGTGAACTAGAAATTTGAAATTCAAATCAAATGAGCCCTCTTAGAGGTTTATTCGAGAATCCATTCCATAAGAACCATATATGCCCCCAGGGAATAACTTAAAGCAGCTGCCCCCGGACTCTGAGGGTAGTGTCGACACCGGAGTTTTTGTTATATGATCTTTGAACTATTTTTAACAAATTAGCTATCTAAAATATTTTCTGAATTTTTTTTTAGATATTTCCGTTATCTATAAATATTCTTTTAAATAAAATAGAAATTGAAAAAAAATGAATTGGATGCATTCGGGAAAAAAGAGCGTGGGGGATTTCAATTTCCAATCAAACGAACCCTCTCTAAAGTTTACCAGGGCATTCCTTCCGTAAGAACCATATATGCCCCCAGGGTATAACTCCTAACCCTTTCCCTGAAGCCTGTAGGGGAGTGTCCTGCTCAAAGATATAATTTCAGGAACTTTCAACTACCTTGAACAAAATGGCTACCTCAAAATTTTTGATTGTATATGTTTGGGGAAATGGTGGGCAAGGAAGGGGTGTTAGTTGCCTTCCAAACACGTTTGACTATTAAAAAAGCCACTAGCCATTTAAATTTCCAATCGAATGAGCCCATTTTGAAGTTTCTACGACAACACTTTCTATAGAAAACTTTATATGCCCCCAAGATATAATTTACATCCCTTGCACTGAGGGCTGTAAAGGGTTTTCATCATCAAACACCTAATTTCCCAAAAGTTTCAACTACGTTGATAAAAATAGCTATCCCAAAATTATGGTTGGAGGTTTGGGGAAAAGGTGGGCGTGAGACGGGGGTTAGTTACCCACCAATCATTTTCGACTCTTAAAAAGGGCACTAGCCCTTTGAATTTCCAATCAAGGAGTCCTTTTTGAAGTTTCTACGACAAAACTTTCTATAAAAAGCTTATATGCTCCCAGGGCATAACTTACAACCCTTGCCCTGGGGGGCTGTGGATGGAGTGTCCTCCTCAAAAACATAACTTCTATCTGTAAATCAACTACATAGAACAAAATGGCTGTCTCTAAATTTTGATTGAATGTGTTTGGGAAATGATCTGCGTGGACTGGGTGTTAGCTGCCTTCCAATCACTTTTGACCCTTAAAAAAGGTACTAGAACTCTCGATTTATAATCGAATGAGCCCCGTTTGAAGTTTATACGATGACTCCTTCCATATGAAGTGCCTCTGGGAAAAAAAAAAAAAATAATTATAATAAAACGTTGGAGCCGTGTGGCATTTACTATAGGCAACGCTATAGCTCTGCCTATGATAAATTGAATAAGCTGTTAGGTATTCACTATCTGATAAACATGTTCCTGTAAAAACTATTTCATCAGAAGGACAAGAACTACCATACCACAAATATGATTGCGGAATATCCCATCTATCTCTTATTATTCCACGCACATTTAAACAAAATACATAAAAACTACTATTTAAACATAGAGTGGGCATGATCATACAACAATAATCCACAGTTGCACAAAAATTGTAACTAGAATTAACCATAGATTCAAAGAGTGTCTAATGTGTGTGCCTCTTATCACCACCGCTCCTTCGTTGATCAAAGACGACTAAATTAAGAAAAGACGAATTCAAAAGGTAATATAAATCCCCCAGATTTATCATACCTAACAGATGAATACAATATATTTACAACCGCAAATAATATCCGTAAAAGTATGCTGAAGCAGCATGGGATGGATTGAAACTACAAAGGCAAATCATCAGGACAACAAAGGAAAAAACAAAATAAAAAAACAGAAAAAATAAATAAAAGGTAATTGGAGAGAAAAAACATGAATGGTTTTTACAGTCCACTTAAATGAGTCATCTAAAGCAGCATGAATACTAATATGTAAGGAGTTAAATGGTGTATGTTTTATTTGGTTGAAAGCTAACATTCACTTTCAGATTGTAACATTTACTGATGGTATAAGAAGAATGCTTACAAACTCTGACAGAAGAATAAAAGATTGGACAGCTTCCATTGTACATTTAACGCAAAATAGTGATTTGTAGATCTTAAGATCTAAATTAAGAAAAGAAGAATTAAAAAGGCAACACAAATCACCCAGATTTATCAAACCGAACAGATGCATACAATATATTTACAAACGCACATAATATCCGTAAAAGTAGGCTGAAGCAGAATGGGGAAAGAAAACATATTACTAAATTTAAGGAACTAAATGGTGCACGGTTTTCAATATGGTTACATGATTTGAAACTAACATCTAAGAACGGTATACGGCACTATTTACTTTTTCATCCTAATATTGCAAGCAATATCGTTACGGTAGCTATTGCCCTGCACAATGGACTTAACGGTGTAAGATCCTTGTTAGAAAGCAAAATAGAGAGATTGATATATTTGTAGGATCTCATATCAGAATTCAAGGCATGTAATTTACTCAACCAAGTATTGCACTCACTATCAGATAATGAATTAAGAGAGTGGTACCTGCACAACCACCTTGACGCCACTTATTCTTCCCAGTAGGTTCCAGGGGTCCTGAGCTTCCCAGTATGTTTTCTTTGTCCTGAGCACCAAGCGCTAAACCATGGTGCTTGATAAATAAATTGGCTAAAAACAGCAAATTCAGCTTCACAATTCCATTCACGACATCTTCAGGTGTTACAAAATTTTGAGAGCACAGTTTTTCTGCTTGTTGCAACATTATTTCTGCTCTCTTTTTCAAGTCTTCCTCCTAAAACAAAAAGGGAAAAATTGCAATTAAATAAAATTATTATTATTATTTTGACTGATTAGGATTTTACTATTTAATCATGGCAAATTATTGTACTCTCTCTGTCTATCTGTCTGTGTCTGTGTCTCTCTCCCTCCTCTCTCTCTCTCTCTTTGTGTCTCTCTCTCTCTCTCTCTGTCTCTCTCTCTCTCTCTCTCTCTCTCTGTTTCTCTGTCTCTTTCTCTCTCTCTCTCTCTCTCACTCTCTCTGCCTGTCTCTCTCTCTCTCTCTCTCTCTGTCTGTCTCTTTATATTTGTGTGTCTCTCTCCCTGTCTCTCTCACTCTTTCTCTTTATCTCTCTCTCTTTTTTGGATCTTGGATTACCAATAAAAACTGGCTGGCTCTCAAAGGAAAAAATGACATTAATTTTAAAGTCTCTGAATTCCAAAAGCTGACTAAAACAATATACATAAATTCCTTCCCTGTGAAAAAAGTAAAAACATGTTCTAATGACAAACCATACATTACTAGCCAATTGAAAAAAAAAACTAATTAGAATTCAATTTAATCTACTAGAGTGGCAAAACATACGAAGCGAACTCACTACGTAGACATATAAAAAAAGAAAGACGTAAATCTGCTTCTTTACATTACAAATGCAATGTCCAGGATTTATTTTCTACAAAGCCAAAACAACTGTATAATAGAACAAAGAAAATTTGTGGAAAAACACATAATAATATAGATTTCCATTTCCAAGAAGACCCTTCAGTTACAGCCAATTATCAGAACAGGTTTCTTTCTTCCATAGTTCGGAACCTCCCTCCCCTTTCTTTTGACACTCCTTATAATTTGTGCTCTCTCAATTTTCCCGTTATTTCACCCTCGGATGTGGAGGCGAAAATTAAGAACATTAAAAAGTGTAGTACAAGTCCATTAGACATCCCGATTGTACAAATTACAGCCTTTACCAACAATCGCACAGAGCCTGTCCTGAAATTACCTCTACTGGTAAATTTCCAAATTGTTAGAAATTAGGTTTTATTACTCCCGTAAAAAAAGGTAACAATCAAGATTTTGATGGTGTCCGTCCAATTACTCTTACTCCAGTTTTTTCGAAATTATACGAAAGCTTTTAGACACCCCCATTGTACTAAGTCCAGCCTTTGCCGACAATCTCTCAGAGCCTTTGTCCTTACTTTTTAATGAAATTACCTCTACTGGTAAATATCCAAATTGTTGGACATTAGGTTTTATTACTCCCGTAAAAAAAAGGTAACATTGAAGATTTTGATGGTGTCCGTCCCATTACTCTTACTCCAGTTTTTCCCAAGCTATATGAAAGCTTTTTAGCTGAGTGGTTGAAAGTAAAGATAATCCCAAATGTTGACCAAAGACAATTCGGAAACCTACGCTCTACATCTACTACCCACTATCTTGTTCACCTTATGGACACAATATGTAAACACACTCAAAAACCCAATACCTGGCTCAATGTTATCGCTGTTGACTTGCAAAAAGCTTTTGATTTAAACAACCACAATATACTATTAGAAAAGCTTTCAAGTTGACCCTTATTTAATTAGAATAATTACGTCTTTCCTCTCTAACGGAACGCAAGTTGTGAATTACCTGAACGTATATTCTGATCCCCTCCCAAATTATAATGGTGGGCCCCAAGGAACCCTCTTAGGTCCTATTTTATTTCTTACAATGTTAAACCACCTTGGTGTTTATTTTCCGGATAGATTGAAATTTTTTGATGACGTAACTGTCTTAGTGATAAGTTCCAAAAATTCAAAAAGCAACCCAATGCACATCTTGGATTCGATATCAACCAAAGCTCTTACTGATGATATGAAAGTCAACTGTCCTTACTCTTAATTTTCTTTAAACTCTCCCTTCTGTCTCCTGTCCAACCCCCCCCCTGAAATGTCTGTTATCACTATGAAATTACTGGGTGTTACCATATCAAGCGACTTAAATTGGGATTGTCATATTAATGACATCTTAAAACGTGCAAATGCCGCATTTTCCCCCCTTAAAAAATCTAAATGCCCTAAATCACACTGTTTGATGATTTTCCTGTCATTTGTACGCCAAACCCTTGAGTACGCCTGTCCTTTTTGGCATCCTGGTATTTCCATTGAATTGTCGGACAGAATAGAGGCAGTCCAAAAATGGTGCCTAAGAATTATCTTCAATGAGGATAATGTACCTTATATTTCCCTTCTTAGGAGAGCTAATCTTGACACCCTTAAGAAAAGGAGAACAAAAATTACCTTGCGTTTAGCTAACTAAGGCCTTCATAACCCTCGAACAACTCCCCTTTTTCCTGGTCAATATTCACCCCTTTAACCCCGCCTCCCACGTTCTATGTCAACAAAATCCCCCATCTTGCCCCAATAAGAGTTTGCACTGAAAGATATAAAAGAACTTTTATCCCATACATAGTTTACATTTTCAACCAGTGACTCACCACTGCCTCCCCCCCCCCTCACTCACTCTTTAACGTATAGTTATTAATTTTAATGCCCATTTTTACAAATTTGGAGGTTTTATATTTATGTTTCTTAGTCACCAACTAACTTGTTTTTGTTTTAATTTTACTTTATCCCCTTGTTAATTTTACGAGTTTTCGTTTTTTTTCGGGATTTTTGCTGACTTGACATTTGCCAGCTAATTTTATGAGTTTATTTTGTTTTCAACATTTCTATGCATTTGACACTGACCCTTTTATAATTTTATGTTTTTGCTTGATTGTTTGTATTTGTTCTTCTTTTTTCGCTTTATTTGACACTAAAGTGCTAATTCGGCCCTTTTGGGCTTGTGATAGATGTTTTCCAGCAATAAATCTCATCTTATCTCTATCTCTGTATCTCTCTCTCTCTCATTCTTTTTCTTTCTCACTCTCTCCATCTCAGTGTCTCTCTCTTTCACTCTCTCTGTATGTCTCTGTATTTCTCTCTCTCTTTGTCTCTCTTTCACTCCCTCTGTCTGTCTCTCACTCTCATTGTCTCTCTTTCCATCTCTGTGTCTCTCTCTCTCTCTTTCACTCTCTCTGAATTTCTCTGTATCTCTCTCTCACTCACTCTGTCTGTCTCTCACTAGTAGAGGAGGGGGTGTTACTCGTGTCCCTCACCCCTGCTGCCACCTACAACTTTTTTGCACCCCAAATAAGGGCATAGCCTCCCTAGGGAGAATGATTGCGTAATCGGTCAATGACCTCTTTTTCCAAGGTCAATTTATTTGATGTTTCTATGTGTAATAACTCCGGAACGAAGGTTGCACATGCGCATTGAATTCTAACGGGAACAATGTTTTTGATCTAGGACTCGAGGGGGAAGTGAATTTCCGAGAACTTGATTGCGTAATCAAAGTGTGTCAACAACAACAACATCGACCTTGACATTCGCTGAGAGCGTGCACTTACAACAACAACAACATCGACCTTGGAACACCTGTGCTGTCGACCTCAATTCACCTATCGTGAATCAATAATTCCCCTTAGAAACAACAAATTAATTCCCCTTTCTTGACAGATCAATCAGCCAATGACATCATCTGTCAGACTTTAAAAATTTTCGCCTAGAAACGATTCTCCAGGAATAGATCCAAGTCATTAATGTCATTGACTCGGAAACAACTCTTTTGATCGAACTCCAAAGGATATTAATAGCCAAAGGCCATGGAAACCATTCTCCAAGAAACATCTTAGCGATGAATTGTTTTAGCGCTGGAATCATGTTTCTTATTAATTTGAAATGCATTAGCACAGAGATGCCAAAAACAAAAGGAACACGCTGAATTACGTTTAGTGATTATTTGGGCGAAACTGTTTTAGACAGGTTATGGAACTATTTCGGCGAAACAGTTAGAGACATTTTGAAAGAAGATTTTAGGAAAGGTTTTAGAAGAGAATTTGAGGGTGAAACTCTGTGGTCGTTATAATACACAAGTTTCATTTGAACAGTGTTGTGAGGTTCTCTACCCCAACCCCAAAGGGTTCCAATCCTCCTACCCCAACCCCGAAGGACGCCCCCCGGTCCTCAAAGGTCCCCTAAGCTCCCAAAGGGCCACCGGCGCCCCCAAAGGCCCACCCAGACCCCCAAAGGCCATCCCCGGGCCCCCCAAAGGCCCATCGAGCTCCCCAAGGACCAACGGGGTCCCACAGGCCCTGCACCGGGCCCCCCAGGGCCCCCAGGCCCCCAACTGTCCCCCCGACCCCCAAAGGGCCAACCGGCCCCCAAAGGCCCTCCCCGGGCCCCAAAGGCCCTCCCCGGGCCCCCAAAGGCCCTCCCCCGGTCCCCAAAGGTCCCCCAAGCTCCCAAAGGGCCACCGGCGCCCCCAAAGGCCCACCCAGACCCCCAAAGGCCATCCCCGGGCCCCCCAAAGGTCCAGTGAGCACCTAAAAGTCCACCGGGCACCCAAAGGGCCCCCCGAACCCTCGAAGGCCCATCAGGCTCCCAAAAGACCATCGGGCTCCCCAAGTGCCCCCCAGACCCCCAAAGGTCCTCACCCGATCCCCAAAGGTCCACCGGGCTCCCAAAGGACCAGTCGATCCTCGAGTGCCCCCGCAGACCCCCAAAGGCACTCCCAGTGCCCCAAACGCCCTCCCGGTGCCTCAAAGGCCCTCCCTGTGCCCCAAAGGCCCTCCTCCCGCCCCCCAAGGGCCCCCGGACCCCAAACGCTCTCCTCAGACCCTCAAACGCCCTCCTCAGACCCTCAAAGGCCCTCCCCAGGCCCTCAAGGGCCCCCCACACCCCCCAAGGCCCTCCCCCGGCCCCCCCAGGCCCCGTCGATCCACGAGTGCCCCCTCAGACCCCCCAAGGCCCTCCCCCGGCCCCAAAGGGCCCACCCGGCTCCCAAAGGACCACCGGTATCCCGTCCCCCACCTTTTAAAATAATTTGAATTTTTTAACATGGTATTTTTTTTTAACTTTTTTACGTATCTTAAAATGACATGAAATATGCTTACGGCTCTACCAATCGTACTCTGTGCGTGTTCAAAGACACGATGTGGCTTTCTCACTGGTACTCTATGGTAGGTTATCGACACTACCTAGTTTATTGCATGCATTAAATCAGTATTTCTTACGCAGTGGAAGGATAAACACACAACTCATATCTGTAAAAAAGTGAAGATGAATTATTCGACGAAAGTTTGTACACATGAAAAAATCGTCGTCGTGTTGAATGCAGACAAGGAGAAATACCTGAACTATGAAACGAGTGCAAGTGGTAACACTATTGGAAATGTGTGCATGCTTTGTCATGACAGCGAGAAGTTAGATTTCTTTGGAGTACCCAAGAATTTCAATCGTGCAAACGGCATATATGCAAGAGTAACATTACCAGAGAAATTAGTGCTCAAAGAGAATGTAAACTTAAAAATAATTGTCGATGATCGGGGGCAACTCCTTGCTACGGCTTCTGGTAACACATTACCTGTTGATAAATCCTATCATCCTCTTTCCGGTATTAGCATTTTAAAGAGAACAAGAAGAAGACAAGCATACTCCTGCACCAACATCATAAATCATATCTTGTCAATGTGTCAAAACTGCCATCTATGTAAAAATAATGTGACAATACACAGTGAAATCGCAGGCAGAATAAAAAGGACATTAGCAGACAATATCATCAATGAATATAAAGATGAATTGACGGAAAGTGAAGCGCAAGTGTACTAATAATGTGTAATAATGTATTTAACGTATTTTTATATTAATATTCTACATGTCATTATTTCATTAAAAATATTTTATGAATTATTTTGTTAATTGTTCATTATTTTTAGGGTTTGTCAGAAAGTTAAATTTCATAATATCTATTAAAAATGTCAGAGATGAAAGAAAAAAGAATTTTTAGAGATAGAGATGCTACTAGCAGACTCAATTTTTCACGGAAGATAAAAAAGTTCAAGTTCTCTTCGGAATTTTATAAAAGAACACAATTCATTTCTAATTTCTACAGAGAAAATAAAAATCTTCCACTTCAGTTCTTTATTTCACAAAGACATAAAGAAATTTAAAGTTCTATTGTAAATTTTTCTGTGTTATATGTAAAAATTAATAACATACTTGTTAATATTTTCAATTAAGATAAAAATATATATTTAAATTTAAATTTTTATAAACGAAGTGAAGAAAAGTTCAAGTTCTCTTATGAACTTTACGAAAGAACACGCTTCAATTCTAATTTCCACAGAGAAAACAAAAATCTTCCACTTCAGTTCTTTATTTCACAAAGAGATAAAGAAATTTAAAGTTCAATTCTAATTTTTCGGTTGGAAGATAGAAAAAGTTATACTATGATTTTGATTATTTTCTATGAAGGTAAAAAGTTCTAGTTCATTTTTAAATTTTCTCAACGAAGTGAAGAAAAGTTCAAGTTCTCTTCGGAATTTTACCAAAGAACACACTTTAATTCTAATTTCTACAGAGAAAGCTAAAATCTTCCACTTCAGTACTTTATTTCACAAAGAGATAAAGAAATTTAAAGTACAATTCTAATTTTTCGGTTGGAAGATAGAAAAATTAATACCATACTTGTGAATATTTTCATGAAAGATAAAAAGTTCTAATTCAATTTAAAATTTTCTCAACAAAGTGAAGAAAAATTCAAGTTCTCTTCTGAATTTTACCAAAGAACGCACTTCAATTCTAATTTCGCTAGAGAAAACAAAAATCTTCCACTTCAGTTCTTTATTTCACAAAGACATAAAGAAATTTAAAGTTCTATTCTAATTTTTCGGTGGTAGATAGGAAAAGCAATACCGTACTTGTGAATATTTTTACGGAAGATAAAAAGTTCTAGTTCAATTTAAAATTTTCTCAACGAAGTCAAGGAAAGTTCAAGTTCTCTTCGGAATTTTACCAAAGAACACGCTACAATTCTAATTTCTCCAGAGAAAACAAAAATCTTCCACTTCAGTTTTTTATTTCACAAAGACATAAAGAAATTTAAAGTTCTATTCTAATTTTTCGGTTGGAAGATAGAAAAAGTAATACCATACTTGTGAATATTTTCATGGAAGAGAAAAAGTTCTAGTTCAATTTAAAATTTTCTCAACGAAGTCAAGGAAAATTCAAGTTCTCTTCTGAATTTTACCAAAGAACACACTTCAATTCTAATTTCGCCAGAGAAAACAAAAATCTTCCACTTGAGTTGTTTATTTCACAACGACATAAAGAAATTTAAAGTTCAATTCTAAATTTTTTTCGTTGGAAGATAGAAAAAGCAATACAATACTTATGATTATTTTCACGGATAATAAAAAGTTCTAGTTTAATTTAAAATTTTCTCAACGAAGTGAAGAAAAGTTCAAGTTCTCTTATAAGCTTTTCCAAACAACACGCTTCAATTCTAATTTCCCCCAGAGAAAACATAAATCTTCTATGACATTTTTAAGTTCACCAAGACATGACAAATGGAGAGTTCAATTCTAGTTTTTCGGTGGCAGATAGGAAAAGTTATACTAAGATTTTGATTATTTTCTATTAAGGTAAAAATTTCTAGTTCATTTTTTAATTTTCTCAACGAAGTGAAGAAAAGTTCAAGTTCTCGTCGGAATTTTACCTAAGAACACACTTTAATTCTAATTTCTCCAGAGAAAACAAAAATCTTCCGCTTCAGTTGTTTATTTCACAAAGACATAAAGAAATTTAAAGTTCAATTCTAAATTTTTCGGTGGTAGATAGGAAAAGCACTACCGTACTTGTGAAATATTTTCACGGAAGATAAAAAGTTCTAGTACAATTTAAAATTTTCTCAACGAAGTCAAGTAAAGTTCAAGTTTTCTCTTCTGAATTTTACCAAAGAACAATCTACAATTCTAATTTCTCCAGAGAAAACAAAAATCTTCCACTTCAGTTCTTTATTTCACAAAGACATAAAGAAATATAAAGCTCAATTCTAATTTTTCGGTGGTAGATAGGAAAAGCAATACCCTACTTGTGAATATTTTCATGGAAGATAAAAAGTTCTAGTTCAATTTAAAATTTTCTCAACGAAGTCAAGGAAAGTTCAAGTTCTCTTCGGAATTTTACCAAAGAACACACTACAATTCTAATTTCTCCAGAGAAAACAAAAATCTTCCACTTCAGTTCTTTATTTCACAAAGACATAAAGAAATTTAAAGTTCTATTCTAATTTTTCGGTTGGCAGATAGAAAAATCAATACCGTACTTGTGAATATTTTCATGGAAGATAAAAAGTTCTAGTTCAATTTAAAATTTTCTCAACGAAGTCAAGGAAAGTTTAAGTTCTCTTCTGAATTTTACCAAAGAACACGCTACAATTCTAATTTCTCCAGAGAAAACAATAAATCTTCCACTTTAAGTTTCTTTATTTCACAAAGACGTAAAGAAATTTAAAGTTCAATTCTAATTTATTCGGTGGAAGATAGAAAAAGTAATACCATACTTGTGAATATTTTCATGGAAGATAAAGAGTTCTAGTTCAATTTAAAATTTTCTCAACGAAGTCAAGGAAAGTTCAAGTTCTCTTCTGAATTTTACCAAAGAACACGCTTCAATTCTAATTTCGCCAGAGAAAACACAAATCTTCCACGTCAGTTCTTAAGTTCACCAAGACATGAAGAAATTTAAAGTTCAATTCTAATTTTTCGATGGCAGATAGGAAAAAGCAATACTATGATTTGTGATTATTTTCTATGGAAGGTAAAAAGTTCTAGTTCATTTTTAAATTTTCTCAACAAAGTGAAGAAAAATTCCAGTTCTCTTCTGAATTTTACCAAAGAACACGCTTCAATTCTAATTTCGACAGAGAAAACATAAATCTTCCACGCCATTTTTAAGTTCACCAAGACATGAAAAATTTAAAGTTCTATTCTAATTTTTCGGTGGTAGATAGGAAAAGTTATACTATGATTTTGATTATTTTCTATGAAGGTAAAAAGTTCTAGTTCATTTTTAAATTTTCTCAACGAAGTGAAGAAAAGTTCAAGTTCTCTTCGGAATTTTACCAAAGAAAACACTTTAATTCTAATTTCTCCAGAGAAAGCTAAAATCTTCCACTTCAGTTGTTTATTTCACAAAGACACAAATAAATTTAAACTTCATTTCTAAATTTTTCGGTGGAAGATAGAAAAAGCAATACCATATTTATGAATATTTTAATGGAAGTTAAAAAGTACTAATTCATTTTTAAATTTTCTAAACGAAGTCAAGAAAAGTTCAAGTTCTCTTCTGAACTTTACCAACGAACACACTACAATTCTAAGTTCTCCAGAGAAAACAAAAATCCTCCACTTCAGTTCTTTATTTCACAAAGACATAAAGAAATTTAAAGTTCAATTCTAATTTTTCGGTGTCAGATAGGAAAAGCAATCCCGTACTTGTGAATATTTTCATGGAAGATAAAAAGTTCTAGTTCAATTTAAAATTTTCTCAACGAAGTCAAGGAAAGTTCAAGTTCTCTTCGGAATTTTACCAAAGAACACGCTACAATTCTAATTGCTCCAGAGAAAACAAAAATCTTCCACTTCAGTTCTTTATTTCTCAAAGACATAAAGAAATTTAAAGTTCAATTCTAATTTTTCGGTGGCAGATAGGAAAAGCAATACCGTACTTGTGAATATTTTCATGGAAGATAAAAAGCTCTAGTTCATTTTAAAATTTTCTCAACGAAGTCAAGGAAAGTTCAAGTTCTCTACTGAATTTTACCAAAGAACACGCTACAATTCTAATTTCTCCAGAGAAAACTAAAATCTTTCAATTCAGTTCTTTATTTCACAAAGACGTAAAGAAATTTAAAGCTCAATTCTAATTTTTCGGTGGAAGATAGAAAAAGTAATGCCATACTTGTGAATATTTTCATGGAAGATAAAAAGTTCTAGTTCAATTTAAAATTTTCTCAACGAAGTCAAGGAGAGTTCATGTTCTCTTCTGAACTTTACCAAAGAACACGCTTCAATTCTAATTTCTCCAGAGAAAACATAAATCTTCCACGTCAGTTTTAAGTTCACCAAGATATGAAAAATTTAAAGTTCAATTCTAATTTTTCAGTGGCAGATAGGAAAAGTTATACTATGATTTTGATTATTTTCTATGAAGGTAAAAAGTTCTAGTTCATTTTTAAATTTTCTCAACGAAGTGAAGAAAAGTTCAAGTTCTCTTCTGAATTTTACCAAAGAACACACTTTAATTCTAATTTCTCAGAGAAAACAAAAATCTTCCGCTTCAGTTGTTTATTTCACAAAGACATAAAGAAATTTAAAGTTCAATTCTAAATTTTTCGGTGGTAGATAGGAAAAGCAATACCGTACTTGTGAAATATTTTCACGGAAGATAAAAAGTTCTAGTTCAATTTAAAATTTTCTCAACGAAGTCACGAAAAGTTCAAGTTCTCTTCTGAATTTTACCAAAGAACACGCTACAATTCTAATTTCTCCAGAGAAAACACAAATCTTCCACGTCAGTTTTAAGTTCACCAAGACATGAAAAATTTAAAGTTCATTTCTAAATTCTTCGGTGGAAGATAGAAAAAGTAATACCATACTTGTGAATATTTTCCCAGAAGATAAAAAGTTCTAGTTCAATTTAAAATTTTCTCAACGAAGTGAAGAAAAATTCAAGTTCTCTTCTGAATTTTACCAAAGAACACAATTCAATTCTAATTTCACAGAGAAAATAAAAATCTTCCACTTAAGTTCTTTATTTCACAAAGACATAAAGAAATTTAAAGTTCAATTCTAAATTTTTCGTAGGAAACAAGAAAAAGTAATACCATTGTGAATATTTTCCCGATGATAAAAAATTCTAGTTCAATTTAAAATTTTCTCAACAAAGTGAAGAAAAATTCAAGTTCTCTTCTGAATTTTACCAAAGAACACAATTCAATTTTAATTTCTCCAGAGAAAATAAAAATCTTCCACTTCAGTTCTCTTTTTCACAAAGACACAAAGAAATTTAAAGTTCAATTCTAAGTTTTTCGGTGGAAGATAGAAAAAGTAATACCATACCTGTGAATATTTTCTCGAAGAGCTGAAAAATTTAAAATACTGTTCCAAATTTTTCACAGAAGATAAAAAAGTTCATGTTCTCTTCCGAATTTTACCAAAGAACGCAATTCAATTCTAATTTCTCCAGAGAAAATAAAAATCTTCCACTTAAGTTCCTTATTTCACAAAGACATAAAGAAATTTAAAGTTCAATTCTAAATTTTTCGGTGGAAGATAGAAAAAGTAATACTATACTTGTGAATATTTTCCCGGAAGATAAGAAGTTCTAGTTCAATTTACAATTTTCTCAACGAAGTGAAGAAAAGTTCAAGTTCTCTTCTAAACTTTACCAAAGAACACACTTCAATTCTAATTTCTCCAGAGAAAATAAAAATCTTCCACTTCAGTTCTTTATTTCACAAGGACATAAGAAATTTAAAGTTCTATTCTAAATTTTTAGATGAAAGATAGAAAAAGTAATACTATGATTGTGATTATTTTCCATGAAGATCAAAAGTTTCACTTTATTTATAATTTTTCTCAAATTCAGTTCTGATTTTTCTCAAAGAGATGAAAAAATTTAAAGTTCTGTTCCAAATTTTTCATAGAAGATAGAAAAAGTTATACATTGATTGTGAATATTCAACATGAAGATAAGGAACTCCACTTTAATTCAGAGCTTTCTCGAAGAAGTGCAAAATGTTCAAGTTCTCTTCTGAATTTTCTGAAAGAAGAGAAAAAAGTTAGCTCAATTCTGAATATTAACAATGAAAATGAAAAAACCTTCCACTTCAGTTCATAATTTCTCAAAGACATAAAAAATTTCAAGTTCAGTTCTAAATTTTTCTGTAGAAGATAGGAAAAGTTATACTATGATTGTGATTATTTTCCAGTGAAGATAAAAAGTTTCACTTTAATTCTAATTTTCTTAAATTAAGTTAAGATTTTTTTAAAATATATTAAAAATTTAAAGTTCTGTTACAAATTTTTAATATAAGATATAAAAAGTTATACATTGATTTTGAATCTTCGACATGAAGATAAGGTGCATCATTTTAATTCTGAGTTTTCTCGAAGAAGTGCAAAATGTTCAAGTTCTCTTCTGAATTGTCTTAAAGAAGGTAAAAAAGTTAGCTCAATTCTGAATTTTACCAATGAAAATGAAAAAAGCTTCCACTTCAGTTCTTAATTTTTCAAAGACATAAAAAATTCAAAGTTCTCTTCCAAGAAAATAAAAAAGGTTCCCCTTCAGTTCTGGTTTTATCTCAAAGAGATGAAAAATTTAAAGTTCTATTCTAATTTTAAATTAAATTTTAGCTCCTTTGTCTTATGGATTTAGCCCATCAAATTTTTAAATTAGAAAATGAGTGACTCCTTCTATTATTAAAGACAATCGTTCAAACTCGTTCATCTAACCTCCAAAACAATAGGTTAGGTTAGGTAGAGGAATTGAAGTGTGTTCTTTGGAAAAGTTCAGAAGAGAACTTGAACTTTTCTTCAATGAACTTTAAATTTTTCATGTCTTGGTGAACTTAAAACTGACGTGGAAGATTTGTGTTTTCTCTGGAGAAATTAGAATTGAAGCGTGTTCTTTGGTAAAATTCAGAAGAGAACTTGAACTTTCCATGACTTCGTTGAGAAAATTTTAAATTGAACTAGAACTTTTTATCTTCCGTGAAAATATTTCACAAGTATGGTATTGCTTTTCCTATCTACCACCGAAAAATTTAGAATTGAACTTCAAATTTCTTTATGTCTTTGTGAAATAAACAACTGAAGCTGAAGATTTTTGTTTTCTCTGAGAAATTAGAATTAAAGTGTTTTATTTTGTAAAATTCAGAATAGAAATTGAACTTTTCTTCACTTCGTTGAGAAAATTTAAAAATGAACTAGAACTTTTTACCTTCATAGAAAATAATCAAAATCATAGTATAGCTTTTCCTATCTGCCACTGAAAAATTAGAATTGAACTTTAAATTTTTCATATCTTGGTGAACTTAAAACTGACGTGGAAGATTTATGTTTTCTCTGGAGAAATTAGAATTGAAGCGTGTTCTTTGGTAAAATTCAGAAGAGAACTTGAACTCTCCTTAACTTCGTTGAGGAAATTTAAAAATGAACTAGTACTTTTTATCCTCCATGAAAATATTCACAATTATGGTATTGCTTTTTCTGTCTTCCACCTAAAAATTCGAATTTAGATTTAAATTTCTATATGTTTTTGTTCAATAATGAACTGAAATTGAAGATTTTAGTTTTATCTGGATAAATTAGAATTGAAGCGTGTTCTTGGTTAAAATTCAGAAGAGAACTTGAACTTTCCTTGACTTCGTTGAGAAAATTTAAAATGAACTAGAACTTTTTATCTTCCATGAAAATATTCACAAGTACGGTATTGCTTTTCCTATCTGCCACCGAAAAATTAGAACTGAACTTTAAATTTCTTTATGTCTTTGTGAAATAAAGAACTGAAGTGGAAGATTTTTGTTTTCTCTGGAGCAATTAGAATTGTAGCGTGTTCTTTGGTAAAATTCAGAAGAGAATTTGAACTTTCCTTGACTTCGTTGAGAAAATTTTAAATTGAACTAGAACTTTTTATCTTCCATGAAAATATTCACAAGTACGGTATTGCTTTTCCTATCTGCCACCGAAAAATTTAGAATTGAACTTTAAATTTCTTTATGCCTTTGTGAAATAAAGAACTTATGTGGAAGATTTTTATTTTCTCTGGAGAAATTAGAATTGAAATGTGTTCTTTGGTAGAGTTCAGAGGAGAACTTGAACTTTCCTTGACTTCGTTGAGAAATTTTAAATTGAACTAGAACTTTTTATCTTCCATGAAAATATTCACAAGTATGGTATTACTTTTTCTATCTGCCACCGAAAAATTTAGAATTGAACTTTAAATTTCTTTATGTCTTTGTGAAATAAACAACTGAAGCGGAAGATTTTTGTTTTCTCTGGAGAAATTAGAATTAAAGTGAGTTCTTTGGTAAAATTCCGAAGAGAACTTGAATTTTTCTTCACTTCGTTGAGAAAATTTAAAAATGAACTAGAACTTTTTACCTTCATAGAAAATAATCAAAATCATAGTATAACTTTTTCTATCTTCCAACCGAAAAATTAGAAGTGAACTTTAAATTTTTCATGTCTTGGTGAACTTAAAACTGACGTGGAAGATTTTTGTTTTCTCTGGGGAAATTAGAATTGAAGCGTGTTCTTTGGTAAAGTTCAGAAGAGAACTTGAACTTTTCTTCACTTCGTTGAGAAAATTTAAAAATGAACTAGAACTTTTTACCTTCATAGAAAATAATCAAAATCATAGTATAACTTTTCCTATCTGCCATCGAAAAATTAGAATTGAACTTTAAATTTTTCATGTCTTGGTGAACTTAAAACTGACGTGGAAGATTTGTGTTTTCTCTGGAGAAATTAGAATTGAAGCGTGTTCTTTGGTAAAATTCAGAAGAGAACTTGAACTTTCCTATCTTCTATGAAAAATTGAGTCTGCTAGTAGCATCTCTATCTCTAAAAATTCTTTTTCTTTCATCTCTGACCTTTTTAATAGATATTCTGAACGTTAACGTTCTGACAACCCCTAAAAATAATGAACACTTAACAAAATAATGCATAAAATATTTTTAATGAAATAATGACATGTAGAATATTAATATAAAAATACGATAAATACATGATTACACATTATTAGTACACTTGCACTTCACTTTCCGTCAATTCATCTTTATATTCATTGATGATATTGTCTGCTAATGTCCTTTTTATTCTGCCTGCGATTTCCCTGTCTATTGTCACATTATTTTTACATAGATGGCAGTTTTGACACAATGACAAGATGTGATTTATGATGTTGGTGCAGGAGTATGCTTGTCTTCTTCTTGGTCTCTTTAAAATGCTAATACTGGAAAGAGGATGATAGGATTTATCAACAGGTAATGTGTTACCAGAAGCCGTAGCAAGGAGTTGTCCCCGATCATCGACAATTATTTTTAAGTTTGCATTCTCTTTGAGCACTAATTTCTCTGGTAATGTTACTCTTGCATATCCGCCGTTTACACGATGGAAATTCTTGGGTACACCAAAGGAATTTAACTCCTCACTGGCATGACAACATATGCATACATTGCCAATAAGATCTCCACTTGCACTCGTTTCATAGTTCAGGTATTTCTCCTTGTCAGCATTCAACACGACGATGATTTTTTCATGTGCACATACTTTCATCGAATAATTCATCTTCACTTTTTACAGATATGAATTGTGTGTTGATCCTTCCACTGCGTAAAAAATACTGATTTAATGCATGCAATAAACTCGGTAGTGTCGATAACCTGCCATAGAGTACCAGTGGAAAAACCGCGTCGTGTCCATGAACAAGCACAGAGTACGATTGGTAGAGCCGTAAGCATATTTCATGTCATTTTAAGATACGTAAAAAGTTAAAAAAATACAATGTTAAAAAATTCAAGAAAGTATTTACGAATTGTGGAGGGGACTCTTTGAGGTTTGAAAATGGGTTTAGGAATGACATTATGAATGGAACTTGTTCAGAAAAGAAATAATAAAGCCATAAAAAAGTATTAAAAAAAATGAAGAGGGGGCTCTTTGGGGGGCCCGGAGAGGGTGTTTGGTGGATAACATTTCGAAATTTTTACTTTTTAGTTTACTTTTGCGGCGCCCCCTGCGGCGCATCCCTGCGGCGCATCCCCGCGGCGCACCCCCTGCGGCGCATCCCCTGCGGCGCTTCCTCCGACCATCGGTGCATCCCCTGCGGCGCATCCACTGCGGCGCACCCCCTGCGGTGCATCCCTGTGGCGCATCCCAGCGACGCATCCCCTGCGGCGCTTCCTCCAACCCGCGGCGCATCCCCTGCGGCGCATCCTCATGCGGCGCTTCCCTGACCCGCGGCGCTTCTCGGGCCCGGGGGACCTTTGAGGACCGGGGGAGGGCCTTTGGGGGCCGGGGGGTCCGTTGGGGGTCTGGGGGACCCTTGAGAACCGGTGGAGGGCCTTTGGGGGTCTGGGGGTCCGTTGGGGGACCCTTGAGAGCCGGGTGGTCCTTTGGGAGCCCGGGTGACCTTTGAGGACGTGGGGGTTCGTTGGGGGGGGGGGTTGGGGGATCGGAACCCTTTAGGGTTGGGATAGAGGACCTCACAACACTGTTCAAATGAAACTTGTGTATTATAACGACCACAGAGTTTCACCCTCAAATCCTCTTCCAAAATCTCTTCAAAAATCTTTCGCCGAAATAATTCCATAACCTGTCTAATACAGTTTCGCCCAAATAATACCCAAACGTAATTCATCGTGTTCCTTTTGTTTTTGGTATCTCTGCGCTAATGCATTTCAAATTAATAAGAAACCTGATTCCCGCGCTAAAATAATTCATCGCCAAGATGTTTCTTTGAGAATTGTTTCCATGGCGTTTGGTTATTAATATCTTTTGGAGTTCGACCAAAAGAGTTGTTTCCGAGGCAAAGACATTAATGACTTGGATCTATTCCTGGAGAATCGTTTCTATGCGAAAATTTTTTAAGTCTGACAGATGATGTCATTGATTGATTGATCTGTCAAGAAAGGGAAATTAATTTGTTGTTTCTAAGGGGAATTATTGATTCACGATAGGTGAATTGAGGTCGACATCACAGGTGTTCCAAGGTCGATGTTGTTGTTGTTGTAAGTGCACGCTCTCAGCGAATGTCAAGGTCGATGTTGTTGTTGTTGACACACTTGGAAAAAAGAGGTCATTGACCCCATTAACCACGTGTTCTCCCTAATGACTCTATGCCCATATTTGGTGTACTGTCAGTATTCTATGCCCATATTTGGAGTCCCGTCACGACTCAATAAGGCCCTTCTACTGAATTATCTTACCATTGCTATGCCAGGGGGGGGGAGATAAGGTAAAAATTTAAAATATGTGATATAAAAAGACCGGATCTAGTTACCAACATTTTTTTCAGAAGGGGATAAAGACCAGAAAGATAAAGCGCAGAAGGATCACAAAATGTAGCATATAGCCTACCGAGTGCACGTCTTTTATACATCCCTCGATTGGTAGCAATCTTAGAATAACCTTTTTAATTTTCTTTTGAACATCAAGAACACTGCACTGCCGTAGGCTAGAAATTGACTTAGTAACAGTAATACCCAAACACCAAAAGGTGGAAACAGAGGGTATAGAAAAACCGCAACCAACAAAGGGACCATTAAAGGAAGTCGTACCATTAAAAACTAGAAACCCGCATTTCTCAACATTAAGAGAAAGACCAATTTTCGAAAATAAACGTGAAACTTTTGAGGCCATAAACGAGAGACCTTGCTTATTTTTACGCAAAAGCAGAAGATCATCCACACAGGCATGATAAGAAACATCTGAGAAACCAATGAAATAATTTGATCTAATTTCGTCTTATATACCAGAAATGCACATTTTGAATATACTAGGTGATAAAACCCCTCCCTGTATGACCCCCCGACGTAAACGGATAAACGGAGGTCCAGATTTATTAATTCGGAGGAAAGAATTCTCATGCCAAAAACGAAGAAGAAAAATAACTGAAAGATTTAAACCCTTATTAAAAAAAGAAAAATAAAGCTTGACTTTGGACTACACGGTCAAAAGCACTAGAAAGGTCCAAAGTATATCAAACAGTTCGTGGTAACGAACTGTAAGTAAGGAGCGACCCGGCTCAATGGTAACCGAAACTCTAAAAAACGGAATTTTGATACCAATAGATACAGAAGAATCAGAGATACAAAGAATCAGATTTTAATTCTGATTTCAAATATATAACTTTCATCAAGTTTAATCTTACCTATAAAAAGTTACGCGCCTGAGAAAATTTGGCTGATTTTCGAAAAAAGGGGGAAAGACCCCCTAAAAGTTATGGAACCTTAATGAAAATCACACAATCATATTCAGCGTATCAGAGAACCCTACTGTAAAGGTTTCAAGCTCCTATCTACAAAAATGTGAAATTTTTCATTTTTTGCCAGAAGAAAGATCACGTATACGTGTTTATTTGTTTTTTTTTTTTTTTTTTTCTTTTTTTTTCCCAGGGGTGATCGTATCGACCCAGTAGTCCTATCATATCGTGGGAGGGCTCATTGGAACTGAAATTAAAAGTTCTAGTGCCCTTTTTAAGTGACAAAAAAATGGAGGGTAACTAGGCCCCCTCCCACGCTCATTTTTTTCCCCAAAGTCACCCAATCAAAATTTTGAGATAACCATTGTGTTCAGCATGGTCGAAAATATTATAACTATGTATTTTAGGATGACTTAATCCCTCGAAGCCCCCAGGAAGAGGGCTGAAAGTTATGAACTTTACCCAAAAATATTGGTTATTGGGACCCGGCTCAATGGTAACCGAAACTCTAGAAAACGGTATTTTGATACAAATAGATACATCAAAAGAATTGGATGTTAATGCTGATTTCAAATATATAAGTTTCATCAAGTTTAAATTTATCCATCAAAAGTTACGTGCCTGAGGAAATTTGGCTGATTTTCGAAAAAAGGGGGAAAGACCCCCTAAAAGTTATAGAACCTTAATGAAAATCACATCATCATATTTCGCGTATCAGAGAACCCTACTGTCGAGGTTTCAAGCTCCTATCTACAAAAATGTGGAATTTTACATTTTTTGCCAGAAGAAAGATCACGGGTGCGTGTTTATTTTTATTTTATTTTTTTTCCAGGGGTGATCGTATCGACCCAGTGGTCCTAGAATATCGTGGGAGGGCTCATTAAAATGAAAATTAAAAGTTCTAGTGCCCTTTTTAAGTGACCAAAAAAATGGAGGGCAACTAGGCCCCCTCCCACGCTCATTGTTTTCCCAAAGTCACCTGATCAAAATTTGTAGATAGCCATTTTGTTCAACATGTTCGAAAATATTATAAGTATGTCTTTTGTCAACATCAAATTATGGATGTTTTATGGTTTTTGTCAGTGAGAATTTGAAAAACAGGAACTTTCTCACATTTATGTCTGTTTTCTCACATTGATGGTTGTTTCTTGGATGGTTATGTGTGTTGTTCAATTTATTTGATGTTTTTCATGGATGTCAACAGCAATTCATGTCTGTTTTATGGTTTTTGTCAGTGAGACTGAAAAAACAGAAACTTTCTCACATTTATGTCTGTTAACAGCAATTCATGTCTGTTTTATGGTTTTTGTCAGTGAGAATGAAAAAACAGGAACTTTCTCACATTTATGGATGTCAACAGCAATTTATGTCTAGGCCTCATGAGCTCGTGACAGGACCATGTGGTTTATGGTTTTCTCAGTGAGAATGAAAAAACAGAATTTCCAGGTGTAATGACATTGGGGTGATTTAATTAATCGGTGGGGGAATTATTGGTTCACGAATGGGGAATTAAGAAACAAACATGGCCTCTTTGATCCTTAGGCTAACCTAACCTGAGAATTTTTCATAAAAATATAAAAAGTTCTAGTTCAATTTAAAATTTTCTCAACGAAGTGAAGAAAAATTCAAGTTCTCTTCTGAATTTTACCAAAGAACAAAATTCAATTCTAATTTCACCAGAGAAAATAAAAATCTTCCACTTCAGTTCTATATTTCACAAAGACATAAAGAAATTTAAAGTTCAATTCTAAATTTCTCGGTGGAAGATAGAAAAAGTAATACCATACTTATGAATATTTTCTCGAAGAGATGAAAAATTTAAAATACTGTTCCAAATTTTTCACAGAAGATAAAAATTTCAAGTTCTCTTCGGAATTTTACCAAAGAACACAATTCAATTCTAATTTCTCCAGAGAAAATAAAAATCTTCCACTTAAGTTCTTCATTTCACAAAGACATAAAGAAATTTAAAGTTCAATTCTAAATTTTTCGGTGGAAGATAGAAAAAGTAATACCATACTTGTGAATATTTTCCCTGAAGATAATAAGTTCTAGTTCAATTTACAATTTTCTCAACGAAGTGAAGAAAAGTTCAAGTTCTCTTCTGAATTTTACTAAAGAACACAATTCAATTCTAATTTCACCAAAGAAAATAAAAATCTTCCACTTCAGTTCTTTATTTTACAAGGACATACAGAAATGTAAAGTTCAATTCTAAATTTTTCGGTGGAAGATAGAATAAGTAAAATAAGACTTGTGAATATTTTCACGGAAGATAAAATGTTGTAGTTCAAATTAAAATTTTCTCAACGAATTAAAGAAAAGTTCAAGTTCGCTTCTGAACTTTACCAAAGAACACACTTCAATTCTAATTTCTCCAGAGAAAATGAAAATCTTCCACTTCAGTTTTAAGTTCCATAATGAAATAAAGAAATTTAAAGTTCTATTCTAAATTTTTAGATGAAAGATAGAAAAAGTAATACTACGATTGTGATTACTTTCAATGAAGATCAAAAGTTTCACTTTATTTATAATTTTTATTAAATTCAGTTCTGATTTTTCTCAAAGATATGAAAAATTTAAATTTCTATTCCAAATTTTTCATAGAAGATAGAAAAAGTTATACATTGATTGTGAATATTCAACATGAAGATAAGGAACTCCACTTTAATTCAGAGCTTTCTCGAAGAAGTGCAAAATGTTCAAGTTCTCTTCTGAACTTTCTTAAAGAAGAGAAAAAAGTTAGCTCAATTCTGAATTTTACCAATGAAAATGAAAAAACCTTCCACTTCAGTTCATAATTTCTCAAACACATAAAAAATTTCAAGTTCAGTTCTAAATTTTTCTGTAGAAGATAGGAAAAGTTATACTATGATTGTGATTATTTTCCAGTGAAGATAAAAAGTTTCACTTTAATTCTAATTTTCTTAAATTCAGTTCCGATTTTTTGCAAACAGATGAAAAATTTAAAGTGCTGCTCCAAATTTTTCATAGAAGATAGAAAAAGTTATACATTGATTTTGAATCTTCGACATGAGGATAAGATGCATCACTTTAATTCTGAGTTTTCTCGAAGAAGTGCAAAATGTTCAAGTTCTCTTCTGAATTTTCTTAAAGAAGATAAAAAAGTTAGCTCAATTCTGAATTTTTCCAATGAAAATGAAAAAAGCTTCCACTTCAGTTCTTAATTTCTCACAGACAGAAAAAATTCAAAGTTCTCTTCTAATTTTTCCTAGAAAATAAAAAGGTTCCACATCAGTTCTGGTTTTTTCTCAAAGAGATGAAAAATTTTAAGTTGTATTATAATTTTAAATTAAATTTTATCTCCTTTGTCTTATGTATATATCCCTCAAATTTTTAAATTAAAAAATGAGTGACTCCTTCTATTATTAAAGACAATCGTTCAAACTCCTTCATCTAACCTCCAAAACAATAGGTTAGGTTAGGTATAAATAAATATTAATAAATAAATAGAAACATTTCTACATGTTTAAGTTAGGTTAGGTTAGGTTAACTTATCATGAGCGTTCATGATAAGTTAACCTAACCTTTTATGGCGAGTGTGGTTAGGTTTGGTTAGGCTAGATTAAGTTAGGTTAGATTAGGTTAAGTTAGATTAGGTTAGCCTACGTACGCTTCACTTAGGTTAGGTTAGGTGAGAGACAGGCAAAAAGTTAGGTGTATGATTAGGTTAGGTTAGGTTAGATTAAGTTAGGTTAGGTTAGATTAAGTTAGGTTAGGTTAGGCTAGGTTAGCCTACGTACGCGCGCGTACGTAGTGAACTTTTCTTCACTTCGTTGAGAAAATTTTAAATTGAACTAGAACTTTTTATCTTCCGTGAAAATATTCACAGGTATGGTATTACTTTTTCTATCTTCCACCGAGAAATTTAGAATTGAACTTTAAATTTCTTTATGTCTTTGTGAAATATAGAACTGAAGTGGAAGATTTGTATTTTCTCTGGTGAAATTAGAATTGAATTGTGTTCTTTGGTAAAATTCAGAAGAGAACTTGAATTTTTCTTCACTTCGTTGAGAAAATTTTAAATTGAACTAGAACTTTTTATCTTTTTATGAAAAATTATCAGGTTAGGTTAGCCTAAAGATCAAAGAAGCGATGTTTGTTTCTTAATTCCCCATTCGTGAACCAATAATTCCCCCACCGACTAATTAAATCACCCCAATGTCATTACACCTGGAAATTCTGTTTTTTCATTCTCACTGAGAAAACCATAAACCACGTGGTCCTGTCACGAGCTCATGAGGCCTAGACATAAATTGCTGTTGACATCCATAAATGTGAGAAAGTTCCTGTTTTTTCATTCTCACTGACAAAAACCATAAAACAGACATGAATTGCTGTTAACAGACATAAATGTGAGAAAGTTCCTGTTTTTCAAATTCTCACTGACAAAAACCATACATCCTCCAAAACCATCCATGAAAAACATCAAATACATCGAACAAACCACATAACCATCCTTGAAAACAGACCTAAAAGTGAGAAAATTATTGTTTTTTCAAGTGAGAAAATTCCTGTTTTTTCATTCTCAGTGAGAAAACCATAAACCACGTGGTGGGTACCGGAGTAGCACCTCCCTTTCTACTGAGGGGACAGCCCCTTTCATATACGGAATAATTTCTGTTCGTTTTAAGTTTTAATGTCGCTCCTTACTTTCAGTTAAAAAAAACTTTTTTTTTTTATTTAATTTCTGATTGTTTTTTAGTTAATGCAGCTTTTATTTGCATAAAAATTTTACTTTCCTTTTGCTAAATGGATGTCTTTACAAATTAACTTACATAACTAACTTCTATATTCGTATATTTTTCTTCTGGCAAAAAATACAAAGTTGCAGATTTTTGCAGATACGAGCTTGAAACCTATGTAATAGGGTTTTCTGATACGCTGAATCTGACGGTGTGATTTTCATTAAAATCCTTTCACTTTTAGGGGATTTTTCCCCCCTCTTTAAAAAATCGATTAAATTTTCTCAGGCTCGTTGCCTTTGATGAGTAATACTAAACTTAACAAAATTTATATATTTAGAATCAGCATTATAAACACATTCTTTTGATACATTTATTGACATCAAAATTCCGTTTTTAAAAGTTTCGATTACTATTGAGCCGTATCGCTTGTTTTTTTTTATTGTTTTGTTTATTGCGTATATGTTATTACGTATATGAGGGAGCTCTCCTCTTATTCAAGGCCAACATGTTTACGTTAAAAGTTAAAAAAAAAATTTAATTCACAAACCCCTGAATCACAAAGACAGGTTAAATAAAATAGATAGCTTTTTCGAAAGCCCTGACAAAAACTGTAGTGTAAAGAACGAGGTATTGACTTGGGGGAGAACCCCCTCACATAAGTTATAATTTCTGTTCGTTTTAAGTTCTAATATTCCTTCTTACATTTCAGTTAAAAAAACTTGTTTTTTTTTATTTAATTTCTGATCGTTTTTAAATAATGCTTGGAAATCCGGCACCCCCTTCATAGAACTGTATCTTGCCCCAAAGAAACATCCTCCACGGACATATTCTCCAGAGTCACTCCCTCCTCTATCCCCCCCCTCCAGAAAAAATCCTTCCTGAAAATGGTTGTATACTTCCCAATAACCAATAAATAATGCTGGTAAGTCCGGCACCCCCTTCATGGCAATTTTTTCCCTTCCCCCATGTCAACTTCCTTCATGAACAGATTCTCCAACATAACCCCCGACCCACCCTTCCCTCCCACTACCAGAAAAAAACCTCCTGAAAACTTCTATATACTTCCCAATAACCAATACTATATGTTAACATTGGGCAGAGTTCATAACTTTTAGCCCTCCCTCTGGGTACTTCGGGGGATTAAGTCATCCTAAAAGACATATTTATCATATTTTCGACCATGCTGAACAAAATGGCTATCTCAAAATTTTGATCGGGTGACTTTGGTAAAAAAATAAGTGTGGGAGGGGGGCTCGTTGCCCTCCATTATTTTCGGTCACTTTAAAAGGGCACTAGAAATTTTAATTTCCGTTCCAATGAGTCCTCCCACGATGTTCTAGAACCACTGGGTCGATACGATCACCCCTGGGAAAAGAAAAACAAACAAAAAACAAACAAACAAATAAACACGCATCCGTGATCTTTCTTCTGGCAAAAAATGCAAAATTCCTAGATAGGAGCTTGAAAACTCTACAGTAGGGTTCTCTGATAAGCTGAATATGATGGTGTGATTTTCATTAAGGTTCTATAACATTTAGGGGGTGTTTCCCCCTTTTTTTGAAAATCAGCCAAATTTTCTCAGGCGCGTAATTTTTGATGGGTAGCACTAAACTTGATGAAAGTTATATATTTGAAATCAGCATTGAAATCTGATTCTTTTGATATATCTATTGGTATCAAAACCCGTTTTCTAGAGTTTCGGTTACCATTGAGCCGGGTCGCTCCTTACTTACAGTTCGTTACCACGAACTGTTTGACTAGTAACAAACCATGAGTCTCGGGAGCAATACAGACATCTCCATCTTTGGGAGGTAGGCTGTCACAATGAATTTTTGAAGGTAGAGGAAACTCAAGAAGATCTTGGATATCTTTGCAATCTTCTAAAACAGCTTCACAGACTTCTATACAGGGAGGTATTGGCCTCGACGTGAAATCGAAGGTACAAAGGGGTATATAGAAGGAGCACAGTAAAAACGTCTGAAAGGAAAGATGTTATTTTGGCAAGGGCTGTCAACTGTAGCAATCCTCTACTTGTGATAGTTATGTTTTTATCTCTTCAGTAATTAATCCATTGACTTTTTTTTATGTAATTTCCCCCTTTTCCATATCTTTTTGTAAATCATCAAGTTCAATTTCTGATGTGCATTAAGTCAAATTTAGATTTTGTCCATAGTCTAGGAATTTCGAAAAATCTATCTTGTTAATTTTTTCTCTGTATAGTTGAAACCTTGACGCCAGCTGACAAGTTCAAGATTTAGCAGCAAAAGCAGAGTTTTTAAATAAATTCATAGTAGGCCTAGATATTTTGGATTGCTTCCGACCAGCAGCACTGGGATTAGAGTTTACTAACTCTATTCCCAGCATTAGTTAATCAAAAGCAGTTTATTATTAGTTAATCAAAGACAGTTTAAAAATAGTTCAGGTGTTGTAAAGTTGTACTGAAGTGTATTTTATGGTATTTGGAGGTTGCAGTCGTAGATGCCTTTATTCTCCCTTTATAGGGGAGATAAACTCTTGCCCTAAGGTAATTTAACTTTGGTAGCGTGCCTTACGCTATGACCGAACTAATGAGGCGTACCGACTGGGTATGTTCGTGGGGCTAAAGGTAGATCGTAGAGAGGTTGTCTAAAATACAATACTTTTATTCATTTAACATATAATAATAATCAGATATATACTTTCAATTGGGACTGGCTGTCCCAAGTAGACCACAAGTCTCAGAAACTACAATAATATATAATAAGATACTTAGACACTTACAATGATAAGACAAGATTCCAAGGAATTTCTAAAAACAACGGACCAGAGGTCAGTCCGGCATAAAGTTAGTATCAGATCACCCCTTCCGATAAAATTTATCTTTTATACATTTTCATCAGCCACACCTTCCCACGTAATCGCTAGGAAGTGGTAATTTCTCAATTTCCCGTTAAACAGAACTTGGCAGAATATGTTCCTTATCTTAATAAAAAGTGGTATTTCAAAACTTCATATTTGCGTCTTATATATTTTTACTAAATTAATAATTAACTAAATTAGAAAGCTTTACCACACAGGCATAGGATATAGTTTATAATAATAGCTACAAAAAGTATCCTATCCTCCACAGAAAAATCATCCTTTCAGCAAAGGTTTAGATTCTAAATACTGGTTCGAACATGCCTGTCCATGCATAAATTTTGACATGAGGATATAGTAGTGTGATTGAGGTTCGTGAGAATTTATTATTATGGTGCTAAGACAATAGGAGATATTGAGGCTCATCGCCAAGTTTCAAATAAGATTGCTTTTTCAATAATTTATAAATAGGCTAGGTTTTGAAAAAAGTTTAGCCTTAGCATTTACTAATTACGCATTAATCAGTTTAAATGTGAGCTGTGTATGGGTCTGCACAGTAAATATACTTTCGAAAAGGATTCAAACTGAATGGGTATAAAACTTATGAAATTTATTGGAAAAACCAATTTTATTTTATTGGTTTGGTTGTTTGTTTTTATTATTACTTTCAAAATTATTGTTGCTTCGAGATCATAATGTTATGTACAGGATTTTATCCTCCAATTCTGTATAAGTATATTAGTTGTTATTACTACGTATTTTCTTGCTAATAGTACATCTTCGCCAGCCCAACTTTTGATTTGCTTGCGATTGATTAAAAAAAATATTACTACTACTAAAAACTGAACTTTCTGCCTGGATGATAAAATCTCAAATCTTGGATTTTTGTAAATATTTGAGATTTCTATTGATATAGAAACTATTAACAAAATAAATACCAAAAATATATTTTTACAAATAAATTATTGCTACTACCAAGTGAACTTTTCGCCTGGATGATAAAATAGTAAACGGTTAAGTTTTCTATGTTTTTGGGATTCATATTGGTATGACCATGCAACATTATAGTCGTACTTGTCGATAAAATCAAAATTACAAACAACTACAGTGCCAATTACGTTCGTCGTTCATAATTTCTCGAATTGAACATAGTTCAACCTTCAAAAATAAATTTTCTGACTGACCAATCAGAGTCAAGACTTAAAACATAATTTTTAAAACTAGAAAAAATAGAAACTTAGAACAGCGGGTTTTTTATCTGGGAGAGGAATCTGACAAAAGCTAAGAAGACTTAGTATTAATAGAGAACAGTTTGACGCAAATTACTGTTGGTGCAAACTCTTTAAACTAATTTCTTGCAATTTTAATTTTTGCTTATTAAATACAAGCGTGACGCTAAAATCAAGAAAATTGCCTTTTCATTCATGATATTTGGCTTTCTTTATCGATAGATGTGACTATGATGTGGCATGGGCTGTATAGTTACTAGATAAAAAATAAATACAAAATTTAATAAGCATCAGACATGTTTTGGAATAAATAGAGCAGAAACCTACCAAATAGGGGGAACAGTTGGTCCAACTTGAAATAGAGTATTGTTCCATTGCAATCATTACATCAGCCTGGTTTTCGTGCCCAAGAAAGTTTGGAAACCTTGTCAGATTGTATGGCATATTGCGACACATTGGAACCTCTATAGGCTGACATCTATCACCAACCGCTTTTATACCTAAAACACAACTATGTCTTCATAATATCATAACTCCTCCAGTAGCCACATCATTTCCAATCGTGGTATAGCAAAAACATTTTTAAATAATAACCACTTGCCACTCTACTGGCCAAAATATTGTCCAACATCATCTATTTTGTTTATAATTACATTTTAAGGTCTGTTTTTTCAGATCAAAACCACTCAAATTCCTAATCTCACAAATTTCCATCCAGACAACTGCTTAATACTGTTTTGCCCTTACGATGAATGTAGATAGAGATATTAACGGGGTTGGAGAGGAGGTAGTCAATTAGCAGTAAAAGACAAAAAATACGAACATTAGAGGTGTTAAGGAAAAGTGGGCCTGGGTGTGCATTGGTCCTCCTCCTCCTAGATGATTTGCTCCTCCCCCTGAGTTTTGAGTCAAAAATACTTTTGCATTTATTTACAAAATTGAGGAAAAATGTAACAAAATTACGCCCTTCTCCATTTATATAATATAGTTATATGTCCAACTATATTTTATTGAGTTACCACCGCTAACAATCATATGTCCGAATTCAGTTTTGAATCTGTATCAGAGGGATTTCTAGGACACTAAGAACATTTTCAAAGGTACTCTTCACCCTTAAGATCCTAGTCCAGGACTTTCAAAGGAGAGGGGGCGAGGCAGGCTGTCCCGGCCACCATGACTGAGGGCACTGTGGCTAAAGAGACGCCTCGGCTGGGACCCTTAGGGCTTAAGTTGTATTTATGTTTGAGTTGAGAGGGGTCATGGTATTGATGAAACCGGGACCACCAACCCTATGAACGGCTCTACCCCTAGCTGCACTCTCGCTACCCACCTAATACACATATCTCTTAATTAGAGCATTAACAGGGAATGACATTCAGAGCCATTTTATAAATATCTTCGGATGGTAGTAATGCTACAGTTAGTTTAGGGGTGATTTAGTTGGTTTTTTTTCCATGATGAAACATTTTTTAAAAATTATGGACAGTATGTATCTACTATTTACAAGAATTCTGATTGGATTCACGACCAAAATATTTCTAAAAATCACAATTTTAACTATTTAAAGGAAGAAAAGGTACTCCTCAATAAGAAAGCACACTATCGCTGCCTAAGTAAAGAGCTAGTAGCCTTCAATGCCTATTTTTTGTCAACCACTTTGAATGCAGGCAGTTGCCGTAGGAGCTTCCAAGGAGGCTAACTCGATTAGATAGTCAAAGTTCTAGTGCCCCTTTTTATATTTGAAAGTGATAAGATAGTAACCAGCCCCCGTCCTATATCATTTTGGTTACCAGCCTCTGCCTAACGCTCAAGACACGACTTAGATTCTGGCAACAAACTTTTTGTCCTGATAAATTTGAAACTTTCAGCAAGAAGAACCGGAGCTAAGAATAAACTGTTTAACAAAAAAAGGGGGGCGAAAAACTTTTTTTTTCTTCTCGACTCAAAGACTGAGTCATTAAGTATTGTGGTTAAAGAATCAGCCATGCAGAAGACGAAATTAGACAAAAAATTAGTTCCACATTCAAATTCAAATTAATTTATTTAGCATAAAAAATACAAACAAATTTACAGTAGCCATCTACAAAAACCCGATGGTTTGTTTACGGTGTCTGCAAATCCATTATTATAAAGCTCTACATCCACATAAAAACTATCTCTTTTCGGGGAAAAATCAGCATTTGAATTAAATCAACATAAAGAACATCTCCTACTCTAAAAGGATTACACTCATCCTTAAAACATCCACTCAAAAAAAAGCAACAACAGAGATAAAGAAAAAAAAACAAAAAAAAATGAGATACTTCTAACTAAATCAACTATGACAAAATCAATAAGTATCAGCTAGGCTATAGAGCCGACTTCGTGCGCTTTGGCTGGGTAATTTCACGAAAATTCGACCTTTATCTCTCCAAACAATTTTAACACCAAACATTAATCAAATTCAAATTTCTAATCATTCAAATTATAACCCAAAATGTGACGCTTCAATTTACTCTTGAGCTGGCTTACATTACCAGCTTGTCTAGTAGCATCCGGGAGGGTTCTCGGTCCCATAAAACGAGGCAGAAACGCAGCACATTGGGTATTTTGGAACTCCGATGCAAGGTCATTCGCATTTCTAGTCTCGTAACAGTGATAAGATGAGTTAGCTTTAAAAATTTCCCAAAATACCTCCGGTGAACACTTATTCAAACATTGATAAATAAAAATTGCTAACTGGCAATCCCGTAACTGATAAATATTTAAAATTTTCAAACTTGTAAAGCAATTCAACGTGTTATTTTCAAACTGAATATAATAACCTAAAATACGAACTATTTTATTCTGTAAAATTTGGACCTTTCTAAAACTTGAAATAAAACTACTAGTCCATAGCAAGCAACCATACGATAAACAAGGGCTAACAATAGAATGATAAAGTAAAAGTAAAAAAATTGACGGTAGTTGATTTTTCAGTCTTCTTATCACACCCAACCCTCTTGAAATCATAACTGCCACAAGATCACAATGTGATTTCCAACTTAAATTAAAATCAAGACTAAGGCCCAAGTACTTAACACCATTTACATGCTTTAAATATTCACCATTAAAAACAATTTATTATCTAAAACACATGGAACTCCTGTTCTACAAAATGTCACGAAATTTGTTTTTGAAATATTCACTACCAAATAACTAGAATTTGTAAAACTTATCAATTCAGCGAGGGCCTTATTTGTCTTCTCAATTAACTGGTTCAGACAAGAAGCTGTAATTGTGAAAACCATGCATTAGCAAAAGACGTTATCAGTGCATCTGATATATAAAAAAGCATTGTATCAACGTAAATTAGATAAAGATGTGGGCCAAGCACGGAACCCTGAGGCACACCAGAATTAACGATAAAAGTTTTTGAAATAGAATTTCTAATAAAGACTCTAATAATGCGGTGGTTAAGATAAGATTCAAACCATTTCAGAATAACCCCTTGCATCCCTAAACGGCTTAGCCTACGCAATAAAATTTTATGAATCACCGTGTCAAAAGCCTTTCTAACGTCTATAAATACTGAAAGTACCAGTACACTTTTTTCAAGAGCACCACTGATGGTGCTCGGTCTCCCTAAAGTTTGGTCATCAGAACAATTACCATAAAGGGTTTTTGGATCTTAGCAAAACTTGGTGGAAACTTGCTTGGTTGGTCCCTGGAAAATGAGGCAATAGACTATCGTACTCTGCTGAACGAGCTGTGAATCTTGGTTTAAGGTTGATCGAATGAGCATTGGCCCTTGAATCCAAATAGATCGAATTGGAAGTCAACCATTCCTATCTCTTGTGCCTTCAGGTGCAGAAAAGGCTTAACTCTAAATAAGTTTGACATATAGACATCACTGAGAACGTAAACGAACTGTACTGTGTGTTAAACGTGTTCAGCAAAATTTTTATTTATCTACCTTTAAAATTTCCTACCCATTAGCTTTTAAATAATGCTAAAGACTAAGAAGGGAGTTTGGTTTTCCAAAATGCACTCTTCCTAATTAAAAATACATGGAGGCACATAAGACAAAGTGTCTTAATCTTGGAACCTTGGAACTTACATCATAATTTAATAAAATGTTCATGTGAAAATAAATTATAAAATATACCTTGTGAAAACCCTTAGGAAAAGTAAATAATAAAAGTCTAAAGACTTTTCCCCTGCCATATCACGTGGGTGGGTAGCCATAGAAACGTGAGGGTGGCTCAGTTTGTTGGAAATTGCAAGTTCTAATGTCGTTTTGAGGGCTGACAGTAATTTGAGGGAAGCCAAACGTTTCATTACCGTTTCTGGCTTAATACCTTTTCCTGCCACACCCCCTTCCCCTCATTCCTGTAAGTCTCAAGACATTGGAATAAATTTTTAATGTTATATTTTTTTAGGAAGATGGAATTTTCTAATAAATTTGCCTCAAGGGTCAGCGTTACCGTTACAACCCCAGGAGCAATGACCCAAAAGGTTGGAGGGATCATTTCCAAGACCGAGATTCTCAGAGTTTCAAATTGATATAATTTGGAAGTGGCGTAGATGAATAAATAATAATAAAAAGTATTAGAAATTATCTGCAATATCTCCGGAATGCTAAGGGGATTAAGTTTAGATAGTCAAGTAGTGCTTAAAAGACGGTTCAATGATATTCTGATTCTTACTTGGTGTAGAGAAGAGCAGGCACGGATCCAGGATTAGTTTTAGGGAGGGGCGCAAAATAGGTCGATCCAATAAACTTGCGTTATGAGCAAGTTTAATTAATGCAAACTTACGTTAATTAAGTAAATTACACTGCTTTAGACTACGTTAGGGGGGGCCTACCCCCTCGCCCCCTCTGGATCCTCCACTGGAGAAGAGCTAGGTTAATCAACACTATGTATATTCAGGTCATTGAAACAGCATGTTTACAATCTCTCGGGAACGACTCGAAGAATGATCTTAAAACTTTCTTGTACTATTTGGGAGAGAAAGGAGGAGGGTGGATAAAACAATTTTGTGTTTTATCTTCTTAAGCTATTTTACACTTTAAAGCACCTTTTGGACTTATAATCTATGATGAGTTAAGTAGCAAGGTAAACAAAAAGACGCTATATGTTACCAGGCTATTAAAATGTCATACCTGCAATGTCTTGGGAGCAGCTTGGGACAGCAAGTTGAAAGTTTCAGGAAGCGTTGAGGATAGTGGCAGGGAGATCTTAAATTTTTACTTGGAGGAGGGAGCAGAGGCAATTCAAAAGACGGTCTATGCATCCAGGTCCTCGAAATGGCAGATATGTCTCTTCCTGGGAGCAGATTGTGGGATGGAGAATATGAGTACTATTAGGTAAAAAATGGGAGAGCTTGGGCTAGGGAGTCTCATATTTTGTGTCGGAGAGATGGGCAATGGAGAAAAAATTTGGACAAAATAATTTTTGTATTGTGAGTTCCTGTGATATTTATAATGCACTTACAGTTAAGTCGCAAGGTAAATCAAAAGACACTATGGGTTGTCAGGTTATCACGATTGCGTATCTATAATATCTCAGGAACTAATTTGGCTATCAAGTTGAAACTTTCAGGGAGTGTTAAGGAAGGAGTTATGTGAACATTGAACTTTGGGTCGGGGAAGAGGGTAGTTGTAAATCAAAAGAGACTAGGTGCATCCAGGCTATCAAAATACTAGCAAATTACTACAAAACATTCGCAATGGCTGCTGGTGTTTATTTTAAACTTTAAGGCAGTTTTAATTGATACCGGGGCCGGGGGACTTAGATTTGTTCTCCCGGGGAGGGGCTAAATACATTTTTTTTTTCGTAGTCAAATTAAACGTTTTACACTATGAGCAATTTTAGGATTTAGAATCTATTCCTGGTTAGGTAGCTAGGGAAATGAAAATAGTCTTTGCGTCACCGGCTATCAAAGAGTGTATATATGCTATCTTGGGGACAGTTTTTAAAGCTAAATCGAAACTTTTGGTGAGTTTTTGCTTTTGGAGGGTATTAGATTTTTTATTCTTAACTTGTGAGAGGGAACAAGGATGGGTGAAGCATACTTTGTCCCATATCTGCCTAACGATTTTGGCTAGAATTGGGACTAGATTTTTTTCTCGGAGAAGTAGTAATGGAAATACTAAGACAATAAGCTATTACTAAGATTAACACACTCTAGTATCCGAAAATTATCAAGAACAAACTGGGAGCTGGAATTGGAACTTTTAGAAAGTGTAATATAGTAAAATAGACTTTGAACTTTGACTTAGGGGGGGGGGGGGGATCTGAAAAAAATCAAAATAAAATATTCGTAATCATGCTATTAAAATAGCACATATGCAGTATCTTGAGAACGGTTTGGTAGATCAAAATTTCAGACTCGTCACATCATATTATTTTATTTATTCAAGACAACAAAAACAAAATTGTTTTTTTTAACAAATAACCTTGAACATATATTTTTTTTCTTCTTCTTCTTTCGTAATCGAACAAATTTTTTTTTTAATAAAAATATATACACAAACTTTGAAAAAAGATCTTATGTAAGGATCGGGAACTATTTTGGCTATCATGTTGAAAATTTCAGGGAGTGTTAAGGAGGACTAATAGAATTAAACGGAACTTAAAAAGAAATAATAAGATTAAACTGAATATTTGATACATAATTTAATAAGTTCATCAGTTCAAAATTTAATTTTTATGTTTATTTTCAATGTTGTAATAATTACAAACAAAAATGTTTGTAATATAATTTGTTTTCAGTAAAGCGCCAATGGCGCAGCAGGTTTTAGACTTTTACAGTGAGAAGAGGAGGCAAAACCTAAACTCTTGTTTTTAGATATTTTTGCTCGTTTCAAGCTTCATTTGCATTTTCAGTTCAAATCTCACTCGTTTTAATATCCTTATCTGCCCCCCGGGGGGGGATATTTTGACCCCGCTATTTTTGTTATTTCCAAGCGCCAATATAATAAAATTTTTTATTTTGCATTTTTTGTCATAATAAAGATAACGTATGCGTCTTTTTTTTTTGTCTGTTTTTCCCAAGGGGTGTTAATTTCTAAAGAATATTCCCAGAAGATCGGGAGAGAGCGCATTCAAAAAAAAATTGTAGTCCCCCTAGCCTCTTTTGTCTAGGGAGGCCAAAATTTCCATCCCCCCCTGGTCTAGCCCCACTAGCCCTCCTTCCACGCTTTTTTCTCCACAGTTATCTAGTCAAAATTTTTAAATAGCCGTTTTTTTTCAGTATAGTTGAAAGAACAAATAATTATGTCTCTTTGAGTAACCTGACTCCTACAGTCCGTGGGGAGAGGCCTGTAAGTTGTGAACTTGGCCCATGTTTACCCATAGTATTTGTTTTTTGGAAGTATACAGACATTTTGCGTGGAGGGGGGGGGAGTATTTTGTGCCGGGGGTGGATTTTCACCGGGAGAAACTTCTGTGGGGAGGGAAATTTCTGGGGGTGAATTTTCCAGGGAAAATTTTACACAGATGAAATTTGACAGACTGCCTATACGAATTGTTTTTTGATTGTCTTACATTCCCCTTACCAACTCAATTGGGGAGATGTTCCAAGGAAATTATGCGGGGGCTATTTTCCGCGTGTTTTGGATTTTTGGGGAAAAACTTCCATGGAACGGGCATTTTTGGAGTGATCGAGAAACCGATTAAAAATTAAAGTCTTTTTCAAATGAAAGTATACTAAGGAGATTGTTTTAGGCTGAATTATCCGCGAGGAATTTTAGATTGGGGGGATTTTCAGCGAGGATGGAACTGTCTGGAGAAAATTTGAAGGGGTGCACTTTACATTGGATAAAATTTCAAGGAAGGAATTTTCCGTGAGAGGAGGGGGTATAGTTTATGGTGGATGAGCAAGATTTACTAGCATTATTTGAAAAACGATCAAAAATTAAATAAAAACAAGTTTTTTTTTTAACCGAAAGTAAGAACAACATTAAAACTCAAAACGAACAGAAATTGTTCCGTATATGAAGGGCTGCCCCCTCCTTAATATCTTGCTCTTTAAACTAAAGTTTGACTGTTTGTCCCAATTTTTTTAAGAACGGTTACTGAAACACAGGGACCCTTTTTTTTAAAATAGGAAGCTTTTCAGAAAGGAATAATAGCTTTAGCGTCAAGAGCAAGGTATTGAGGCAGGGGCAAACGTTCATATACGGAATAATTTTTGTTCCTTTTTGTTTTGGCGTTGCACCTTACTTTTAGTTAAAAAACACTTGTTTTCTTTTATTTAATTTCTATATTAAGTTTGTACTCCACCTCTTGAAAACTATTTTAAATATTTCCGAATTAGGGAATCGTAGTAGTCTTTTTGTCACCTAGGTTTATCCCCATCTTACGAGACACAATTTCGGAAGCCATCACTAACTTTTTACGGTCAGTATTGGAATAAACACTAAGGAAATCGGATAAGACCTATCTAAGAAAAGTACCGCTGAGAAATTACGCTATAACAATGGTTAATGCTCTTGAAGAATATGAAACAATTTATAAGCACTTCTAAATCATTAACATCTTTTGTCAGTATTATAGAATCGTTTCACATTGTTATAACGCCTTTTACCAATATTGTAATGTAGTTGCCAAGTGGGTGACCAAGAGTTTTCTACGGGTCTTAAAAAAGTAATTAACAAACATAATTTATTTAGAATTAGAATTAAGAAATCAATATCTTACGAAACTAAATAAATTGGACCGGCTTTGCTCCCCTATGATCTAAACACGTTTCGTAGGGAAGGAGATGGGATAAGGAATCGGAAAAGAGTATTAAACCCTCAAAACAGCCATAAGTAGGAAAATTTCACGAATATAGTATAATTTTGGAGTTATTACAAAATCTGATAGGTTTTTAGGGTCCGGGGTTAAAGACCTCTCATACAACGGATGTTCCTGCAGCACAGACAACGACTTACCTTTTTTCTTTGCAGATAAAGGAGGAGTTGTAACACAGCTAATTACAAAAACCATTATCAATATTTTATTATTCATAGAGCTTCCAGGAAAACAATAGCTCAACTACACTCTCTTCTTTCTTTGTGAAGTAGCGAAATCGGAAACATCAATACAACAAGAAGCCTTATATATTAATATAATCTCAGAGATAGGATGACATGTAAATACGTTATTATGTCAAACTTAAAACGAGTAGAAATTATTACGTATATGAGAAGGTTCGCCCCCTAGTCAATATATCGCTATTTACGCTAAAGTTTGTTATTACTTTCAAAAGAGCTGTCTATTCTAATTAAACGGCTTTTGTGATTCAGGGGTTTGTGATTCGAATAAAATTTGAACTTTATCGTAAAGAGCAAGGTATTGACTAGGGAGCTAACTCCCTAATATACGTAATAAAAACCTACGAATATAGAATATCGTTACGCAAGTTAATTCGTAAGTTACGTCAGAACAAAATTTCGAGAAAGCCAATTAGCCAAAAAAAGGAAAATTAATATGCGAGTTTCGTTTTAAATATTCATGTATGGTGAGCCAAAATCAAAGCTGCATTAATTCAAAAACGTTCAGAAAATAACTAAAAAAACAAGTTTTTTAACTGAAAGTAAGGAGCGACATTAAAACTTAAAACGAACAGAAATTGTTCCGTATATGAAAGGGGCGGTCCCCTCCTCAATGCCTTGCTCTTACGCTAAATTTTGACTATGTATCACAACTTTATTTTTTGAAACAATAAAAAACTTTAGCGTAAAGAGCGAAGCGTTGAGGAAGGGGCAGCCCCTTTCATATACGGAATAATTTCTGTTCGTTTTAAGTTTTAATGTTGCTCCTAACTTTCAGTTAAAAAAAAACTTGTTTTTCTTAGTTAATCTATTAAAGAGCCTTAATAGCTTAGTGCGTTCCACGAAGTAGTTAACTGAAACTAAAAAAAAAAAGTTAGATGCAAAGTCTAGATGCACTTTCGCCAGTTAATAATAGTTTACCGTCTTATAATTTAAAGAGCTTGTACTTTTGCATAATACGCAAGAAAGCCAGAACAGCCACATCTTATTTAAACTGATGGCCTTACTCATTAGGTATCCAGTCTCACACATTGTCCAGTAGCTAAAATGATCATTTATAATTATCCTTATTGAAAACAACGACTTACCTCACTCTCTTTTCAAAATTTTCCCTAAAGACTTCTCTAAAGTCTAGCTGTGAACACCCCCCGGCTTTAACTAATTTTGCCACTAGATCTGACTTCAAGAATGTGTCATGGTAATGCTGAATCGCATTATGGAAAGTTTCATCAGCCATTATGTTTGTCTCGCCCTTCAGGAAACTCTAGAAAAGAAAGCTTCGTCAATCTCATATGTGCATTATAAAGAGGGACAAATGCAATTTGAAGTTCTGTGACATGAAGAAAGAGAAAAGTTTTTTTAGAACAACAGAGGAATAAAAGGGTTTTGAGTTTGCGTTCATGTTGACAGTTGGTTATGATTTAAAGGCTATTGCTAAACTCCCTTTGAACAAAAATTTTCTAAGAGATCAAAGTTAGAAAGTAGAAACCTAACAGTTTTTTTTAAGTCTACTCTTAGCTATGCTGAAAAAAAATACTTGCCCAGAATTTTATTTTCAAATTTGGTTCACCTTGAATTTGGTAAGACGGATTTACCTTATCTTGAAAGTTATAAAAATGCACATAAATGCATGAACATCTGCACTTTTGCATCTACATCTGCATCTACGTTAGCATCTGTTGGCATCATGAACATCTACATCTGCACTATTGCAATAGCTGATGCCTCACTTATGTTCTAATGTGGTGTGTGCTTATTCTTGCTTTCCAAGAATACCTGTATTCTTGCTTTCCCTTCTTATGTCAAATTTTAAAGGACATTACTACAGACATTGACAACACTTTCAGCACAAAAACTGAACAAGAATACTTGCAATTGGCTTCCGAAGTATTTAAGCAAGCAATGAAATTACATGCTACAGAAACATATTGTGCAACGGCATTTATAACGAGTCAGGATGACATTCCCGGTGAGTAGCCATTTTGATTCTCTGTCAGTTCTAATTTAACAGAGGTCGGTATATTTTTGAACCCATGTGACCAGAAGCTCGAACTTCTACCATTTCCATTACGTTAAACACTTATATTTTGAAAGCATCTATAATTTTTTCAGAGGACTCAAGCCGTTGTATGAATGATACCAAATTACAGCTCAGACTGCAAGATTTGATAGAGAAAGGAGAATTGTATTAAGAAAGGAGTGGCTTATTCACTTGTGGAACCGATGCTAAAAAATGAATATCTTTATTTGTCATCGTATTCCCAATTTGTTCGGCTTATATTGACTGGAATAAGTCTTATTTCTTTTTTTTTTTTTTTTTTACAAAACGGCACAAAACATTTGCTGACAACATGATTGAACAAAAATTATTTGTGAACCACACAAAATAAATAGCCAGCTTATGAAGCCCAGGTCAAATTCACATGGGCCTTTTACTCACGGGGTTTTAACTTTGATAATATTGGATGCATAGCAAGGGTTCGATGTTCCTAGGTGTAAAGCTTAATTAATTTGACGAATTTTTATTAAAAGCCTGTTTCATAGCTTAGAGTAATTCGTGCTTTACTTGAGTCATCGTTTATTTTGATTTACAGACATGGTTGTAGCCAAATTTTTCCTTAAATGGGATGGAGCCAATGGTAATCATTCTTCTTAGAGAAGGGAGATGGAGCAGAAGCAAAATGAAATTTCAAAGCAATTATTCAGAGCTACTTGTTTTATTACTTGTTGATAAATAAGAGAGGAGGCGAAACGTACCTTTTAATTTATGCCTATACTTAAGACAAGTCATTCATTAAGTTTTACTCTTTCGCAAATGAGGAGCGCCTTTCTTGCTAGAGATTAACCATTTCCCCCCTATAAAAAGTATTTAAAGAAACCTTATCTTTTAGTCAAGACGGCTTTAAATGAAAGAAATCGACAAACTCAAGGAAGATATAACTGTTGTTTTATAGGTAATTTCGGTTATTTTTAGGTAAGGAACGGTTAGAACAGAAAGAAGACTAGAACACTAAACTAGAACAGAAAGGTTAGAACACTTACTCATATTCCTTGGTTCCAAGGCAAAACTACCCCGATTTGTCTCTCATCCATAAGTTATATTCTCTTTGCTACTTGATCCGTTTACCGACCTTCCCTCCCTCCTTGCCAATCAACCATCTTTTGTAAAAGTAGTTTCTTTTCCAGTCTTTCAAGGACTTGCGAAACTGGTCTAAATTAGGTCTTAACATATCACGGGTTCAAAGTTCGTTTGATTCTTGGACAAAGAGTGTCACTACAAGATTTATGGCTAGTTTTACGCGAAGAGAAGTTATTTTCAACTTCAAACTAATTTGTAATTGACGATATATTTCTGATCTATGAAGCGAAAGGGAATTCCAATCTTTAATCAAATTGAGCTACGAAATTTACACAAAGTAAGGCCTCCTTACAATATCCCCTACTTAAAATCTTAGAATAATTATTGTTTTAAAAGAAATAAACAAAAGGAAACAAAAATTTACTAGGATCTACCGTAATTCAATTTCTCTTTATACTAGTTCGAAATTGAACCCCTGAGACTTTTGGTCTCTATAACCTGTATATAAATTTCTTAATTTTCTTAATTCAGTCCTACAGACAGAAATCCTATTATATATATAAAGTTTATAAACACGTTATACGTGATGCTCAATATGCTGTTACATCTTTCCTTTTCATCTTTTAAGGAAACTTGCATTTGCTTCACTTCATCTACGCTAATAATTGAACTAAAACTATTCTAAATGTAAATAAAGTTATATATTCAGTTTTATCTTCCTAATGTAGTAGAACTTATGCAAAGTTCTCAGCCAGAATCTTTATAAGCTCATGCAGATATTTTTAATTACGGGTTGTTTTTGTTTGTTGTTTCACGGCATCCGAAATCAAACCCTGCTCTTGTGTTGCTAAGCACAGATAAATCGACCATTTGATTACTTAGGTTTAAAATTGAGCACAGCTTTAATAAAAAGAAGATATATTAATTGACCTCTACGAATAGCTGAATGTTATTTTCTTATTTGGACCTTTTCAAACTTTTTTCACAATTTTTTTTTCAAATTATAATTGAATACTTGAAAGAGTATTTAAAGGTGCCAAAAGGACTAATAACAATGGAAGGCTTGAGAAATCAAAGGCAAATACATTCTACACTGAAAGGAAAAAAAATCTGTACCCGTTCTCTATTTTTTTAAAAATTAAGAATTATGAAAATTTCAAACCTTTCGAATATTCTGAATTCATCTCCTTTGTTGGAGACAGAAATCACAAATTATTAATATCTTAAGTTATTGTATGGCTGTATTATAAGAAGTCTCTTATATAATTTCTATAATTCTTATCCTTTATTTGACGGATTTTTTAAATCCTATCGGCAGTGCCTTTTATATTCAGTAATATTCTGAATCTTATGGGCAATGCGATTTAGTTTTATCATTGTTCCTTAGATGGTCCTATTACTATATTTTTACCAATGTGCATTGATAACTATTCGCGCTAAGTAGCAATTTTTCTTTGGTATCACTTGACCGAATGTAAAAGAGGTCATAAGGGAAAATATTATCCCTAAAGAGTGGGGTAACTAACGCTAGCTTTAAATCTTCTCAATGATAGTTCATAATTTCTTACTACCTCTTCAACCTGGCAATAAATATGTATAAACTCACCATTTTGTCTTCAATTATTCAAATTTTTGACCGCTCACCTCTTTGCCCCCCTAAAAAAAGAACTTGAATGCAGGAAACGGATGACTCCATTAACTAGTTTTTTTTGATAAAATGATCTTAAACTGACGTCTTTTTTTCAAGAATCATCCAGTGTATACAATAAGCCATTCACGGGAACCAAACGGAGATTTCCTAACCTTTTCCTAAAAAATGGGATTTCCTTTCTTTCCTAAATTTGAAATTTTTGGTTCTGAGCTCTACCCCAAATGTCAATTTTTGGAAGTTTTCCGGTATCTTGTTTACTTTAGAAGCCATTTCAGCACGTTTCTACCTTTCTCTGTTTCAATTTTTAGCATGGGAGACTCTAATCCAGGTTTATGATCATGAATACTCTGTGAGTATATGCATATGCAGCCTTTATGCGCTGAGATACAACCCTTTTCCCTATCCCTATGGATGAAAACCTTTTTGCTTCCTTAAGAGGTAGATGCAAACTTTTCTTGCATCCTTAAGAGGTGGACGCAGCCCATTTTTGTATGCTTAAGAGCTGTCCTCTCAACCTCCCTCTGAAGTACATAACTCCCTGTCATGACATGGCCGTGACTTCTAGTCACTCTAGGTCTACTCCTAACGGTTAACCTATATCTACAAAACTACGGAATCTGTGCCTGTGCCTTCCAGTGGTTCCCTGACCATCGCTTGGAGGCCGCCATGTTTTCGGCAAA